>NW_026251000.1:0-81345 GCF_022114955.1 Emericellopsis cladophorae
GATTGTCTGCGCCCTGCCTGTTGAATACAACGCGATATGCCTCCTCTTTGATCAGTTCTGGGACGAGAATGGGGATGAGTACGGGCGAGCCACAGGCGATCATAATCAATACACGACCGGCTGCATCGGAAAGCAAGACATTGTCGTAGCTCTGCTGCCATACATGGGAAAGGCTCAGGCCGCAAGAGCCGCTACAAATCTCCGCACAAGCTATAACGCGCTTGAGCTTGTGCTGCTGGTCGGCATCTGCGGCGTGGTTCCACATGTCGCAGGTCGCGATATCTTGCTCGGCGACGTGGTCATCAGCAAATCTGTCGTCCAGTATGGTCTCGGTCGTCAATATCCGGATACCTTCGTGCGCAAAGATACGGCGGATACAAACCTCAATCAGCCGACGAGAGATATCCGCAGTCTTCTACTGCTGCTCGAGACCGACAGGGGGATGGATCTCTTGGAAGGACAGACGGCAGGGTACCTTCAAGAGCTCCAAGCCAAAGCTGCCAAGAGCAGGAGGCTCCCGAAGGACAGGTACCGATACCCAGGCTCCGACCGAGATCGCCTCTTCGAGCCAGCGTACAGGCATCGACACAGAACGGCCATGTCTTGCATCTGTCGTGACTGCGGCAGTGACTCCGAGCCGGTATGCGAGGAGGCCATGCGTCTCACGTGCGAGACCCTCGGCTGCGAGACATCCCATCTCGTGCGACGGGCGGGGATAGAGGAGATGAGAAATCTTGAAACGCAAGGCGGCCCGTCTGGGCAGAATCCGTCCCTCGTTGTGGGGAGTGTCGCTTCCGGAGACACCGTGATGAAGTCAGCCGCTCACCGAGACAGGATTGCGGCAGGCGAAGACGTCGTCGCCTTTGAGATGGAAGGGGCGGGTCTGTGGGAGGAGGTGCCCTGTGTTATAGTGAAGGGCGCCTGTGACTACGCGGATTGTCACAAGAGCAAGGAATGGCAACCCTTTGCGGCAGCGACGGCTGCCGCTGCGGCGAAGGCGGTCCTCAATCGATTCACAGCGACAGACAGGAGAGATACGTCGCCTGTCCAGGCAGGTCCTGGTCATGGTTCGGTAGATTGCTTGGAGCGGTCGCTGGTGGAAGATGGGCGCTGGATTAGCCGCAATCATGTGCAGAGTATCGATGGCGACGGTTCTGCGAGGATCCGAGTAGGGAATGACTGGGAGAAGGATGCTTTCGTTGGAGGAGGCAGCGAAAATCGTGCGGGGTCGATCAAGGCCGGCGGTCGGTCAGTCGTCCACATTGGCAACCGCTATGGCGGGCAGGGACAGAGTTAGTTACCCTACCCTGCGTCAGCCATGTCAGGAGACGTCAATATTCCGTTCTTTAGGTTTCGGGAATCACGGCTGCAGAAAGAAGTCTACCTCGTCCGCCTAGAATGGATGTTAGGGTTCGCGTTCTTTGCGCACGTGTACTCCCAGTACGGCGGAAACACCCGACGTCTCCCATTTTACGATGCCCACTACCTTGTCTCCCTTGATCATGATGTTTAGGCTACTTAGGTTCCCGTGGGTTGCCATTAGCCCGCTTTTGTACTGCTTGTAGAGCTACAACGGCTCTGGTAGGCCTTCACGAAGATCCGTAGAGACGACGTTGAGGTCGAAGCCTTCTACAAGGGCTGCGTGGAAGCCGCGAACCGTATGGTATGGTTCCCAGAGATTCCTCGAGGGCAGGCGACAGTCGCCGAATGGCCCGCCGTCAAGGGCGCCGATCTTGGTGCCTTCAGGGCAAGGCACCGTTCGAAGCTCCGCGAGCATGTGGCGAAATTGCTCGCGTATCTTTGACCTCGACTCCTCGCTGCGCTGGAGCCAGTCGGCCGCTGCCATTTCGCCCTCGATCTGTTCCATGACGATATAGGACTTGTCCTTGTTGACGAATGCATGGTAGACCTCGGGGATGGGGATCGATGTATTCTTGGCGACGAAGCGCAGCGCGTAGGCTTTGGAAAGACCTGCGCAGCCTTGTATCTTGACGAAGATGTTTAGCCTGGGCGGGAGACCGCGACAGGGCTTGCACAGCCACCGCAGCAGCCTGCGCCGTCGCGCCTTGACGAGGAAGACAATAGCATAGCGGGTGAGGAGGTTCGTCTCGAAGCTTCCATCGACCAATCTCTTCTCGCTGGCGCCTCGTGGCTGGAGCATTGAAGGCTGATGGGTATTACAATAAAATCATGGTACCGCAGCGTCACCCTAGGTGCCAGCACAAGCATCCAATACCGGTGATCTAAGACTGGGGAACTAGGATGCCATTTGCTCGACGATGCGCCTTCATCGACGAAGCCGTGGAGAAGCACCCAACCCAGCTGGAAGCCGGAGTAGGTTCGCGATGTGTTGGCTTGCCGCAGAAAGTTGAGAGCGACTGGGGCACGAGGCTGGTGCCGCTGCTGCGGTCGGATCTGCTCTGGCTTTGTGAGAAACCGCAGTGGCCCACTGGCTTTCAGGGCCACTTTGGAAAGCAAGTTTGTCTGGGGCGTCACGCGTGGGAGCTTCGGCGCTGGCGTGACGAACGGGCCTGCCTTGATGTCTTAGATCGTTGCGACTCGCGATCAAGGGCTCGTGCAGCGTCCGCATTTCGTTCGAGGGACCTCCGCAAAGGCCCTACCAAGGGGGCATCTTCCACCTCCTGTGCGACTACCCCCAGGACTATCCATTTGTTTGCCCGAAAGTCTGCTTTCTCACACGTGTCTATCACCCCAACATCAGCCCGGACGGACAAGTATGCATCGACGTTCTGAGCGGCGAGTGGCCGCCAGTGTGGTCGAGCCAGGCCGTCGTCATGGCCATCTTGTCCTTGTTCTCCGACCCCGAAACCGTCGATCCACTCGTCCCGGAGGTTCAATCAGGAACATTTGGGATGACATGGACCGTGACTCACTAACTGCGTCTCGATGTCTACTGAAACCTCCGAATTCGATTGATACCGAACGTGACACGTAATTCAGCACCCCTGGGGTCTTTATTCAAGCTACGAGACATGTTGAGGAGCATCTTGCGAATGGCGTGAGCGTTGTGGCCGAAGGTTGCATGAGCGTTGTGGCCGACCGTTGCATGAGCGTTGTGGCCGACCGTTGCATGAGCGTGTAGTTCATGTACAGTTATCCAGCAAAAGTGCATTATCGTTCATGAAATGAGTGATATGTAAATAATAAGCTAAATGCCTCGATGTTCAGGTAGCAATGACTCCAAGAGCAATGGTAAAGCGAAGCAGCGGGCCGCCGCCGCAACACCAAAGCACCGTCACAGCGACATCCTCGCGCTGCCATCACCCCGCAGGACTCACTATCCAACTCCTAGACGCCTACAGCAAGGCTGTCACAGTTGTGCGTAGCTGAGGTGACATCCAGTTTTGAAATCTTTACTATAGCCAGCAATATATAAGGGCAACGAGCCTGTGGATGACACGGTGCCTACCTCTCGACCAACCCGTCGTCAACGACACGTCAACTGTGACGGTGTTCAGTTTTTTATCTACGGAGAACCAAACTTGCAGCGTAGATGGCGTACAAGCTGGCCCAGGTTCCTTGCAGGTCGTTGCGTCTGGCGAGCGGCACTCAAAGCCGTTGAGGAGGCCCTCAGCCGTAAGCACGCTTCGTGACCTAAACAACCTTCACAGCCCTCAGCCTTTCATGGGAAGAGTCGGGTGCTAGGGAAGTTGGACAGATGTTAAGCTCTAGCTTTCGAAGCATTCCTTCTATCCTACGCCATTGTCTACAACCTCGACGAGAGATAGATACTCATTCCTTCATGCCCCATCAGCAAATGGAATACCCTGAAGAGTATGACACACATCCAAACCAAGAGGACGAGTCGAATCATCCTGTGCTCCGTAGCACGAGAAATTAATAAGAATAGCAAACTTGTCTTTCGCTCTGCTTTTGTTTAGGGGTCAATGAGCTGACATTCTTGAAGCTTCCCGTTCATCAATCAATATACGGTATGGAAGGGCAGAGTTTTTGAATCGGCGAGACCTCACAAACGGCACCAGGTGGAAGTCGAAGACAGCAAAGACCCTGCCGAAGATGGTTACCGTTCATGGCGTCGTTTGGCGTTCGATGGTTTTCTTGAATAGGGCACATCGTGACGTGTGGGGTAGAATGCTCCGAGCCATCAGGAAAGTCGGCCCACACAACCCTGATGTTGTCGAGATTCGGCTTAGTTGACCTCCTCCACATCACGCCTCGTGTAGGCATGACGTCGCCAGACACAGGTAAAATATTCCGTCTTAGCATATGCCTACCCAAGGCATGATTAGGGAGCTGTGCGGTGATGTGGCCGTCGACATCGGTTCCATGAGAATGATAAAAGTGGCTTGGAAATCCATCTATAAATGGCTTCTTGAACAGGTCAGTGACAGTCCTGACCGCTATCCAGATTTTGAGTGGACCGTAGAGCGAGGCGCTCTTTGAATAATTGTTGTTGAATTACCATTGTAGTTTTAGTAGCTTCTGTGATTTGCAGCATTTGCAATCCAAGGGTTTATTGTCCAGTCTACTACTATGCATTAGCGGCAGGCTTATCGTCTGCGAATCTGCGCCTAGACGTCATTGGCCACAGCCGTGCAGTTGGCGCCCTTCCGCAGCGGCGTGACATCTTAAGGCGTGCACAGTGGCGGGGCAAACGTCAAGTGATCATACTCCAACGAAAAACAATATTTGGTACCAACTGCCAAGTATAAAGCAGCCTGCAGCCGTCACCACGGTACGGATAGTGAGCGTCTAATAAAGGGAGTGCGGAATCACACAATCCCCAACATCACCAAGATGCCCGCCGTTTCTGTCCCCTCCACCCTCAACTCCTTCACGGAGACTTGGTCCCCGCGCCTCATCGCCTCCGTCAACGGTCAACACGTCAAAATCGCCAAATGCGACGGCGCCTTCATCTTCCACTCCCACCCGGACTCGGAGGAGCTTTTCTACCTGCTCTCCGGCCGACTGACAATGGAAATCGAGGGCGACGCGGATAATGTGGTCATGTCGCCGGGAGATGTCTACGTCGTGCCGAGGGGCGTGCGGCACCGGCCCGTTTGTGAGAATGCGGAGATTATGATGGTGGAGAAGGCCGGAACGGTGAATACGGGAGACGCGCCGGCGGGAGAGAGGACGAGGGTGCCAGTTAATGTCACACAGCAATCATGATGGTTGTGGGCATTTATTAAGACTTTGATTGGG
This sequence comes from Emericellopsis cladophorae, assembly GCF_022114955.1. Lineage (NCBI taxonomy): Eukaryota > Fungi > Ascomycota > Sordariomycetes > Hypocreales > Bionectriaceae > Emericellopsis > Emericellopsis cladophorae. The sequence goes on from NW_026251000.1 coordinate 5,188, forward strand.
TGAAATCAGGAAACACGTCGACTTTGGCGGCAGACCATCCCAGATTGTGACTTGGGCTTTCGAGGGCTGCATCCTGTAGCGAATTGAATCCTGGGCTTGGCCAAGGCGTCAGTGCCGGTCGTAGGTAGCTAGATCGGCGCTGTTGCATCGATTCCTTCATCCTTCAAACAACCACTGACCTAGACACATCTCCAATGTGATCCAACTGCGCAGCCACCACAACCTCCTCGTCCATCGTGAAGGTCTTGTCCCCAGAGGCTATGGCAATTCCCTCCAGGGTATGTTTCGCTGTTTCTACGCAATAGAAATATGTAAGACCAACCGAAGTGAGACAGAATCCTGCGATAATCACATAGTAGTATCCGCCGATGCCTGCGAATGCTTCCGTTGCTGACATACCAATCACAAAGTTGAATAGCCAGTTGGAGCAAGTAGCTAGTGCCATTCCCTTGCTGCGCGCTCGCAAAGGGAACCCTTCAGCTGGGAGCAGCCACGGGATCGGTCCCCACGTGAATCTGTAGATTGCGTTATAGATGACGACGAATGCGTAGATGCCGTGCACGCGTACCCAAGAGTTTGTGATAGGGGCTTCTGTGAAGGCACAGATGACACAGAGTGCAACAGCCATAAGCGAGCCTATCAGATAGCACAATTAGTCTCGAACTTGAACGTACACATGCTGCGGAATTTGGCTACTAACCTCCAAGTATGAGAATCGGCGTTCTACCCCATTTATCGGCCAGCCACCAGGTGAGGATCGTAGCAGCGACGTAGGGAATCGAGTTGGCTGCAGTGTACAGAAGGGATCTCCGGTCATCGAGGCCTGCGCTGGCAAGAGTCGTTGACAGGTAGAACGATATGACGGTTATACCGTTGAGCTGAGCAAACATCTGGGCGGTGATACCAACGAATGTTCTTTTTCGGTAACGGGTGAACATTTCAACCCACGTCGACTGGCCCAGACTGGCTTCATATCTCACAGCCTCCTTGATCTCCAGCATCCCTTGTTGAATGTGGGGTTCCTCCGTGTTCACGTCAGGCGTGTGCAGATCGGCCAGCGTCTGGAGGCATTCCTGCGTGAAGCCATTGCGAGCAAGCCATCGCAGCGTCTCGGGTAGCGCAATGGACATGGAGAAGAGGATGATCGCAAGAATTTTGCTCAGGAAATGTCCGTACAGGCTTGCAAAGTCGGTAACGTGGACAACAATGTCGTGCTCCGACGCAAGGCGCCGCAGTTGCTCAGTGTCGTCCAAGCTTTTGAACAGCTCGGTTCTGACGCCGATCTTAGTTAGAACGTCGGCTTGGTCTTGAAGGCGCACAACTGCTGTGAGGTGTAACGCTCTAATGTTGGGATCCTTGGAGGAGAGCACTTGGGTCAGCACTGAGCCGCCTCTGTATCCCAGTTATTGCCGGAACTCTTTAGTAACTTGCTTAAAGAATCTGGGAACTTACACAAAACCAGTGGCACCAGCAACAAGAACTTGGCGAGGGCCCATTTTGTTTATTGTAAGTGTAAACGCTGAGGTTAAAGTTATCGCATGCAATATTGAGACACTGCATTCTTAAGTATCAAGCGAGCTCCACAATGCAAGTGAATTGATTTGAAACCAGGATATGTACTGCGAAGATAGTTTCCTGTAACTGGTGGATTGCCTAATCCCCGCTTCATCCACTTGGATGCTTGTTTGCTGTTACGAAGGACTTACGCCTCGGAATTGAGAGGGCATTAGGGACGCTTTCATGAGCCTATCTCGACGTCAATTGGTCAGAACGAAACAATCGTGGAAAATGGAGCATAATAGAGAGCATTCAATCCAAGCGACCAAGGATTCCCTTCGATAGAGAGATCACTCAGGAATAACGAATGTGTACCGACGGGCTGAGCACACGACGTTGGTGTTAGGTTATTTGTGAATCAAGGGCATGAAAACTTGCTGTAAATTTGATCTATGAATTGCTATTGTGATACCAAGGCAATAACCAATAGAAGAAGAATGCGCCAATGCAAGGTGTACCCGTTCCCTTGCAACTACTTTACAGATTGCTCCTGAAGAATCGGCCAAGTCTGTCAAATGGAATAAGCTCCACGCGGTCATAGAGATCGACATGGCCAGCACCAGGGACCCAGATCAGTTCCTTTGGCTCGGCAGCACGATTGTAGCCATCCTGGCTGAATTCGCGCGAATGAGCTTGATCGCCGGTGATGAAGAGCAAAGGACGGGGCGAGATGGTGTCAATTTCATTGACAGGATAGAAGTTGAGGAACTTGACTTGGCTTGCGTGCATCGGGTGTGTCATTGTACTCGGCAAAGCACCGAGAGGAGCCACCTCGCCGCGAGTGGTGCAGTAGAAGTCATGGAACTCTTGCTGAATAGGATCCGTAGCGTCCTGGCGCCTGTTCACGGTGCCGCCGACCAACTCGGGCTCCGCGCCTTCGGACTCGTTCCAACGCTGAGCTACGGCAGCCTCGAAAAGCTCCCGTTGGGCGAGTGTCTGCGAATTTTCGAGCCCGTTTCGGGTGACGGCGCCCATGTCGTACATACTGGCTGTGGCAATGGCCTTGAGTCGGATGTCGATTTTGAGATGAAAGAGCCACTCCCGCAGATACCAACACCACCGATACGCTCACGATTGACAAAGTCTTGGAGGCCGAGGTAGTCAACGGCGGCGCTGAATGCCTCCGCATAGTATTCGGCCGAGACGGCGTTGCGCGGATCGCCTTTGCTTCCGCCCCAGTGGGGGAGGTGTATAGAGACGGTGGCGAAGCCGTCCTCAGCGAGCTTGGTCGCGTAAAGATTGGCGCTTCGCTCCTTGACAGCGCCCATAGGGTGACCGACAACGATGACGGGATTCTCGACGCTGCGGCTCAGGTTGCGCGGGAGGAAGAGGTTGCCCGCGACGTCGGTACGGTACAGGGTCGGGAACATGATGGGCTGGATCTGGACGTTGTTGCTACGGTAAAAGTTGTCGGCTCCGAACGATGTATTCTGGGCCGTGACGGCCATGGTGTTCAGGAGCGTCATGACGTCAAGGGCAGCAGTGTGGTCTCCAAACATGGCGGTTGTGCTGTACTGCGGGCGTGGGTATTGAGTATTGACAGAGTAGATGGCTGTGGCTGAGTTGTGAGAGTTGGTCTCCTGAGCATGGTGCAATGTGACAGTACGCGGCGGTGCGTCGGCAACCTTATAACTATAGAGATTCCATGTGTCTATTCTATGATTCCAAGACCATGTAAGTCGTGTATGTCCTCAATCGGACCGAAGCCGCGTCAACTAATGTCAAGTCAAGTGCGTGAAACAGTCGTCATGTCAAGCCTTGTGAATCGTAACTTTGGAACCAAGATGTGGGTTCTTCATTTGACAAGGTCAGCGGCCCCAGTCGCAAATGCCGGCGTTTGGCGGTTAGCTTGAATAGACTTTGACATGCTCGCTGTATACAGAAGTGCTTGCATACTACTTGACGGTATTGAAAGCTATGTAATCATTTTAATGTAACATCGGGGCACCCACGTCCCGGCTCAGCCTCGTGCGGAGTTCCAACCATGTTAAACACGCTGGTAGGTCGGATACAGGGCATCACCTTGCACGAAGGCAGCTGATTGTACCGACCGGACGGATAGCCAGGGGCATCTACTCGACAATCGAGCTATACCCCAATACTAAAACCTACCGACAGGATTCCCGATGCCACAACCGCACTCAATGTTTCCACCTCCTTAGCTACGATTGACCAAAATGAATCTTCGAAGCATGCCGTCGAGTTCCAGATAGGAGGCTGCCACTCTTGATAGAAAATTGTGCGCGTTGCTTTCATATTCTTGACTAATTTTCCAACTCACAATACATCGGACTCCAAGAGCCTTTCGTTCCTCAAGGGGATAAATAGCGCCAAGTTGAATAAACGTCCAGCACCAATGCAACCTGTTGACGCCAATTCCACGCCCCATTATTAGGAATTCCATGCCCTAGGTGAGGTGAGCTGCAGCGCTTCATGCAACTAGCTTACAGTTACAGCTTCCAAAAAATGACACGAGGTTGTATCCGCTCGCTTCGCCTTCTCGGCCTTCCCCACCACAGCTTTTATGCATAAAGTTTTATTTTAACATCCGACTCGGATCAGCCGGGGTGGGGCTAACGCCAACGCAGCTGGCTTACAAGTTACGCCGGATGTCGGGTCGGGAGTTGGGCCACTAATGGCCGGTGTAGAAGAGCAGACTTTGCTGCCGCACCGCAGAAAAGTATTGATTTTCCTACACGGTTTCGGTCACACTTTAATCTGTGGCTCTGCCCGGGCTGGTGAGTTCAGTTACTCAACCGACTGGACGCGGCTCGTTGTTTGTCCGAGCGCAACCACCTGATCCCTCGTGCACAGCTCTATCCTCTTCACTCTCTTCCTCTTCGTGGTCCCTACATCAAGTATCAAGCAGTTGAATACCAATACACTAATAGATCTAGGCTCACACCGCGCTCTCGGCTAATAGACTTGTCAAGGTCCGGTCGAGGTCAATGGCATCCTCGAATCGTCGCAAGGATGGATAACTCTCGAGCTGCGGTCTTTGGTTGAATTCGTTATGACTTCCTATGTATGGATCGTTAGTTCGACTCCCAAAGGAGCTTAACACATACCCTCCGAAGCATTTTTCTTTTTGCGTTGTAGATCTCATTTCGGCTTCGGGTCTGACGATTCCAACAGATCCGTCGGCTGATCCAGGGGTAATTCCCATTTCTCACAGCGTCAAGTTCGAACTTTGGAATGTACAGGCCCAGATCCATCGAGGTCTCCTGCTTGGGCTTGGCTGCTGTCCTGCTCAGCGAAAGCGTGGGACGGTGAAATCTGATGCAATTCCAATGACTGGTCGATGTAGAAAGCATGATATATCATCGCCACTGAGGGAGGAGGCAGGAAGAGAAAAAGAAGACAAGGATTTGATCAAAACCGATCTTGCAGAGCGAGGTGAGGTCCTCAGCAAACCTTAACATCGATGTACTATTATAATAGCCGGTGTCCGGAAGACCACAGTCGTGGAGTCTGAAGTGTCGCCAGCAACACTTTAGTGACAGACTTTGATTGAAGATACGAGTTGGCTGTTGCTGAATCCGTGTCGGCGCTATTTCCAGGTCTCGGTTGACGATACGACCTGGTATTGGAGCTTTCAGCGGTGCAGCTTTGAATTGTATCTTTGAATTACTGCTCTGAGATTGGTTGTAGTCTGATCTAGTCGTTGTATATTGCCTTGCCTATACGTATCTGTGTCTCTGCTTTGGCACCCAGTTCAGGCTACAGGGTATTTCAATCAGGCCAGATGCAGGGGTACGACTTGATTGATTGATACGAATTTGCACAGTATTTGACTGTTTGATATGACACTAATAAACATAGATCAGATTTAATAGACTTCGTGCATCACTAAATAAACCAAGAGCTAGATACTAGAGCGCCTTTTTATGAGGCCTGTGGTGATACACGTTGCGCAGCTATTTGATGCATGGTTAAGAGGAAGGTGATGGCCCTGAATCCCTGGTAGCCCCGAGTCACCAAAGTAGGCACATACCTCGGGGCCGGGCCGCGGAGCGGTATCTTCGCAGTTCTACTAACTATTGATTGAAAATGTAGAAGATGGACTGATTAGCCCGCAGCCTTGCCTTCGGTCCTCGCCGCTCGGTTACGGATCGTTTCGGATAAGGCGCTTTTCCATGTCCTTGGCGAGCTCCAGTCCCCCATGTCCCGGATTCTTGCCTTGGCTGCCGCGCCCCTCCGGCCAAGTCTTAGGTGGAGGGGTCCCTTGCTAAATGAAAAAACAGAGGCATGGTCGCGAGAACAAACACGTGTCGACCCTCTCCCAAGCCGACGGTGACTTTGTGGTACGTAATCTCTTCTTGATAATCAATCGCTTACATTGATCCACGTGTGCAGAAAATGGAGGAGATGGGCACAGTGCCTGCATGTGGGCACGCATCTTGGCATCTGCAAATATTAGCTGAGGGTGGTGACACCGGACGCAGGGGCAAGTCCCTCATCCTGGCTCTGATGTTCCCATTGCATGGGTGGAAGCTGATAGTATACATGGATAGAGTGGGGGTAATGGAAGCAGACGACGGGCTTTACGGATACACAAGTCCGAGTCTGCGTCGTAGGCCGAGTCGTAAGGTGTACAATTACTCTGCCGTGTGATATCATGGCACAGGTAAGAGCCAGAGGCTTGCGGCTACATGTCGTCTCGTGTCCTCTTATTTACTGTCGTACTCGACAACAAAGTCCTTGGTACACATGATCCCCGGCGTGGGCGCTGAGTTCTGCAAAATAATCTCCTCGCTGTTGTTATCGGAGATCCCTCCCCCGTAGCCGTCTCTTCCGTGGTCTGATCTCGTTCCCGCTGTAGAAGAGTCTCCCTGCGCATGTACCACCGTCCCACTCTTGGCGTGCATCTCGAATTCGTCGTCGACGGTTCGACCGCCCCTCCCCGTGCCAGTTTGTCCGCTGCGAATGCCGTAGGCGTTGCTGCCGCCATAACCCATGTGGCCGCTTCGGTTGTACGGCTGGTCTGATGGGTAGTAGCCTGCGGAGCTGTTGATCTTGAGCATGCGGCCGACTAGGGGCTTCAAGAAGGAGGCGCAGGCCGCGATGATTCCAATGTTGAGTTGCATGCTTTGGCGCGACAAATATCAGTATCTGGTCGTACACCATCAGTGTTTCTCGAGGACACTTACTTTTGCCAGAAGTGGACCCAGTAGTCGAAGATGGCGTCGGGACTGCCGCCAGTCGTGAGCATAAATACGGCTTTGAGCACACCCATTAGAACAGCCCTATGTATTTTGTCAGCCTCGGCCGTCCTCGCCGCGATGCAACTCTATGTTATCACCCCTAGAAGACTCACAGATATCCCAGGTTCAGAATGCCAATCACGTAGAGTTTGACGCGAAGCTTCATTTTGAGATTCCATATAATAGGGACCGGCAAGGCTCCGAGGCAAACATCGGTGAAGATGTTGCAAGCTTTCAATTCCCGATGTTAGTATCTGGACATGGACACTGTAAAAAGAGGACAAAAACTCACCAATGTTCCAGTATGTCAGGTTCAGGAAGATGTTGAAGTCGTGGCACCGCGGGTCAAAGGGGTTCATCCACTGGAACTCCCACCATCCGGAGAAAGGGGTGCAGTACACGAACAGCCAGACAATGGCCTGAATCGAGTATAGCACCACAAAGGCTAGAGGTGATGATGTTAGTCCCGACAAAGTTGTTGAACAAAGATATGAGAAGAATCGCGAGTTTCGTACCAATGACAGCGTAGAGCGACCACGTATACCATTTCAAGTCTCTCTTCAAACGCATCAGCGAGAGGGCCATGGAGATCCTCAGCAGTCCCATTGCCACCCCGTCTGAGAAGACAGTCTTCCAAAAGGTGATTTCCTCGAACCTTTTCCGGTCGTCAATTGGTGTAAAGGCGGCATGCTTGCCGAGGCCGTACTGGGTCTGGACAACGAGGCAGATCCAAGCACAAAGTCCAAGCAGCTGCAATAAACATAAGCCGTTAGATGGTACCCTCCGTGGGGACTGAAATGAGCACAGCGACGTACAGCGGAGACAATAATGAGTCCATCGTCGACGCCAAATGCTCTGACCATAAAAAGGCGCGCGTAAACGCGAAGGGCCACGAAAGCAAGGGCTATGAAGTGGAAGACGGCAATGATGCCCACGATGCGACCAGCGTTACTCTCCTCGGCGTAGCCAGGAGGATAATCATTGGGATCGGGCGTCAACGAAAGCGGCGGCGAATCGCCCATGTTGCTCTTTTCTTGTGCGATTTGACGTTCTTCGACGAGGTTGAAGTGGGAGAAGACTCAGAAGACTGGAGTTTCAACTTTCAGTTGCTGGGCCCTTGTCCATGATCTGGATGGAGCCCTGGTATCCGGGGATGGCGGAAGAAAGAAACTAAGTGGTTAATCAAGGGGCTTAATATTGGCACCTTCCTTCTTAGTCCGTGCTTCCCGTCTTCAGCTGGCTATAAGCACATGCAGCTTGCATTGGACCTGCAGGCTGCAGCCAACCAAGTTGAACCGACGCGAACTTCAACGGCCGCCAAGCCACCACGACTCTGGTCAATGACTCAATATATCCAGCGCAGGCGGTTCCTCAATGCAGATCTACTTACTTAGTCTTCTACTCAATCTAACCCGGCTATTTTTACCTTATTGAATCTATTTAGTCCACGTTGATATATCTAGGTAGGGAGCTGTATTTCTTTTGATACCCTTAATAACGCATATTGAGTGATAATTCGTGGTGTTTTGTTACGAGTGGACGGGAGCCTTTGGATCGGCAGGTGGGTCCCCTGGTGGCACATGGTTCCTACCCCACCCACCTGACCCACCTGGCCGGCCGGGGACGCGGCTGGCCCCCCTGCCGAGTGCCGGGTGTGCTCTCTGGAGTCTGGGACCAAGGCCCGCCCGCCATGGCCTCATCAGTCATGAGATTTTTGAACAAGTCGAGTGTCTTGGAGCCTCATAACAAGAGTCAGTAAGAAGCCTCTCCTGAGTCAGACAGTAATCCGATCTGGTGTCCTTTTTACTTAATTCCAAGGGCCCTCTTTCCCAATCCACCCGCATCAGATTCAGGCCGCAGATTGAGTACATATGATTGCCAACGCTGAATATACCATCGACGACGCAGGGATCCATCCCTCCATCTCGGCCTTCTCGGCCACAGACAAGGATCTCTAATATAGCCTAAACCTGGCGCTGAGCTGAGAGGACCGGAAGAGGCAATGGCCCGGGTTGAGATCATGCAATTCAATTTCTCGTCCACGTTGGCTGCACGATCGTGGAGCACGAGTATCCGTACCGACCGAGCAGTATACTTCAAAAGTGCACCTCCTCCGAGGTCGTTCTGAAATTTTTTTCTCTTGTCGTGGCATCAGTACTTCTCAGCACCGTCGTGGTATTGCAGTCGCTTCTCTTACTCGATTCAATCTCTCGCCCTACTTGACACAAGCGGCCTCGAAGACGCTTGGGACTATCCATCGACAAGAATCCCGACACTACAATGCGTGCCACGCTCGTTGCGGCCACGACCCTGGTCTCAGGTGTCGTGGCAAAGAAGGAATACTGCACCAAGACCATCAAGAAGGATGTGGCTATCATTGGCGGTGGTGCTTCGGGCTCTCATGCCGCTGTCTGGCTGCGCGACCACGGCCGCACCAACGTTGTCATTGAGAAGGCTGAGCAACTCGTGAGTCTACGCTCGCCCTCTTCCTTTGGCGCCGTTCACTGATCATTCTCCCATTATTCAGGGTGGCCACACAGACTTTTACAAGGACCCCGTCTCTGGCCTGGATATCAATGTCGGTGTCCAAGGGTGGATGGAGTATGGGAACGGCTACAACTTCCCCCATCGCATGGGCATCCCGACGACCGGCTCCATGTCCTTCACGCCCAACGAGAACTACTTTGTCGACTTTGAGTCAGGCGAGCCCGTCGAGGGCTACCAGGCCCCTGCTCCCGACGCCATGGTCGCTGCTCTCCAGACGTATCTCGAGGTCCTCTACAAGTACGAGGACTACATCCTCCCTGGCTTCGAGAACTTCCCGGACCCTGACGCCATCCCAGAGGACCTGACCATGCCCTTTGGCGACTTTGTCGCCAAGTACAGCATCGAGGCCGGTGTCCCCCAGATTTGGGATGCTACCGCCCAGGGTCTCGGCAACACCATGGACGTCGCCACCATGTTTGTCATGCAGGCTTCCGGCGTCCCCATGATCGAGGCGTTCCTCGGCACCGCGCAGTCCGCACTCCCGCCGTCCGGCCGTCTGTATGACTTGTACGACGCCGTGGCCGACTTCCTCGACGAGGACGTCTTGTACAACAGCACCGTTGTCAAGGCCACCCGCGAGAAGGGCAAGAAAATCAGCCTCCAGGTCCAAGACCACGGTGACGACAGTATCACCTGCGTCGAGGCCAAGCGCCTTCTCATCGCCATCCAGCCGACCATGGGCGCCATGAAGGCTTTCGACCTTGATCAGCAGGAGACCGACGTTTTCAACAAGTTCGGCTACGCCACCGTCTACGCTGGTGTCATCCGCCACCCCTCCCTCCAGCCCAGCAATGCCTATTCCCACCGTCTTCCCGGCCCTGCCTCCCTTAATTATACCGCCTGGCCTGTGGCTGCGCAGGTCGGTCGCATGGACTACCTCGGGGGCACAGAGGACCTATACCAGTTCACCGCCGTCGGCACCGACCAGGACACCCCCGAGAGCATGAAGGCGCTCATCGCCGAGTCCATCGACACCATGATCGCCGCTGGCACCATCCCCGCGTCAGACGGCGAGGTCACGTTTGAGGCATTTGCCGACCATGGCCTGATGCACCCCCGCGTCTCTGCCGAAGAGCTCTACGATGGTTTTATCCAGAAGCAGGTCGCTCTCCAGGGGCACCGTGATACCTGGTACACTGGTGCAGCCTTTTCCGCCGGCTTCTCGGCCGTGGTGTGGGAGTATAATGAGAAGGTCCTGCCTGATCTTGTCAAGGGGTCTTACTAATGTGTCGTGATGGCTTGATGATAGACGCTAGAATATAATTGGTAGTAATTCACACTTATACAAACTTCTGTCTGATTCTTGGTTCATCCTCACACCGAGGAAACCGGGTACGGAAAACTCATTCTTGATGAACAGCCGCCTGATCGCGTGCAATACCAGTACCAGACGCAATGTGTCATTCAAAAATCTAGAAAGAAGGAAACAATCCCACAGCATGGGATACCCTGTCGTCCACGTGGTCCTTGCAGCTGACTGCATAGTGCATCGGTTCATCATGGCGTCCCTGCAGTTCACGCCCTTCTGCATGAGCGGTACCGGGGCAGTTCCCTCCTGATGCCTCAAGACGAAGTGTTCCTTTTCCCCCCCACCAGTCAGTCCTTCAAACCGCGGTTGAACTGATAAGGATCTACCATCAGAAGGAAATGGCCTGCAGGAATCATCCCGATCATGTCCAGAATCTCATCCACTCTCGCCTGCCGTTCCAGCTGGATGCTGGTTTTTGCGGAACACCTGATGAACCTGACGATCTCGTTTCTGCCGCCAGATGGTCTTTTTGGTAGAGATAAGCGACGCTGGACTCACCGAGATGCTACGCCAACTGTTGGAACATGCTAGTCATGTCGCGGGACTGCATCGCCCAGGCACACCGCTGGTGCCAAGGGGGGTCGGGTTGTGTGGTAGCCATTCCGGCTTGTGACCCCAGCAGCTGCGTTACGTGGGTGCCATTTCATAAGCTGAGCCGGCCTCGGCAGTTTCTCAGGCCTAGCGTGTTCGTATGTGTGTGCCGAGAGAATAGCTCGTGGGCAAGCACAGCGATGAAACTATGGCCCATGACTCTGGCTCGCCGGCTAGGGTCACGTGGTCGAAGCAGTAGTGATGTCTTTCACAGAGCTGTGTCATGTCCTGACGGCTGCTTATAGCGGTGCTCCCTAAAGTTCCTAAAGGGACGCTCTATCATATCAGCCCAGGGCAGAGAGGCAATCATCTTACGCGAGTCGGCCAGCCGTCCTCGGACGACGGAGCGTGTAAATCGTCCCCGGGAAGTGGCAAGTCACCCAGGGTCCGCTGCGGCGTCACAGCTCTCACAAAATTGGCGCGAGAACACCAAGTTCTTCAAATTTCAGATGTAAGATGGAGATGAGGAGTTTACGTTGGATAGTTGGCGGGACTGGCGAGACTCGAGATTTGAGAGTCAGACTGAACCACAAGAGCCCTACCGTTTGCAGCCGAACGGAATGCCCTCGGAATGCACTCGCAGGCCTATGCCACTGCACCGTAGCGTACGAGACCAGGACTTGGGTTCTCCGAACTGACACGAATTTAATATACATGTATGCATGTGGTTACTTAGAGGGCAGTCGCCCACGAATATATCTGAAGTCCAGTTGAGCAGCTTAAACAGAGGCTACCCTATGCCACCAGACCCCGTGCTGTCTTTGCTGCTCCTAAAGACGTCCAAGACCATAGCCTTCACTCATCCAGAAAGCCAATCGAACATCCGCAGTGAGTCTCAGTGGACCTTCGTCAGATGAGTCTACATCTGGATTGGATTGAATGATATTAACCGCAGATTCAAGGTCTTCATTTGAGAACCCTGCCTCAATTCTTGCGAAACAGCTCATGTACAATAATTTACACAAACCAAACATGAACAGTCACAGTCCAAATCTCACCCCCGGAGATACAGGCAGAATTTGTATGGATACAATAATATATGCTCAGGCAGACTTTGCGTGCGAAGACTTCAACTAATCACCGTAAAGGTTCAAGTTGCAAGGCGACCATGCCATCCATATACGATACCCTCAACCTCAACGACAAGCTTTGCCTAAAGTTAATTTCGACTTCCTTACGTGCTACGATGTTTTCACCCAAAAAAAAAGAGTGAATCTTCCTGAGACAAATCCTCCTTCTAGTGGACAATTACAATTGAACTCAGTAGCAATACCCGGACAGCCTAATTGATCGTGGCGATGGGGATGCCGAGTTGGAACATGGACATCGCGGGGAGTCGCCTTCACTTGCTCGATTACGTAGCTGTCACAATTATGCATAAACCTTGATGGATTCACCGATAGGCAAAAGTTCACCTTCACTTTCATCCTTTGCAAGGATAAGCCTCTGTCGCTGGTCCAATGCGCCACCCCATTGGCCCAGCCCCCAGCAAAGTACTGGAGTCGAAGCATGCAGCGACAGCTACCAAGCCGTGGAACGTCAACGACCTCCCTAGTTGGGGATAGTGGTGCGAAGCTCTCAGCACGAACCCCCTCATTATCATCATGATCAGCATCATCGCGGGGACGCAGCCCAGATTATAAGCCGTATGTACCCTCGCTCTGCGAAATATGTCGCTCTCTCTTACGCTTTCACACCTGGCAGACTCTTGCAATATTTGGGGCTAATAATCAACGTCACCAAGTTCGCAAGAATCAAAATCGCCATGCGCCTCTCTGCGCTGCTTTCCGTCGTCACTGCGGTGGCAGTCGCCGCAGCAGAGACCATTCCCGCTGCCGAGCTCGTCAGTAGCAAGGCTCATATCGTCCCAGGCCCTCTGCGCGTCACCGAGCTCACCTTTCGCGTGCCATTGGACTATGATGACCCAGAGGGCGAGACCATCACTCTGTTCGGCCGGTCCGTCACCGGCTATGAGGTCCCCATTGTGCCATCCGACGATGAGGACGAAGGCTCCATGTCTTCGCTGCCATACATGGTCTACCTTGAGGGCGGCCCAGGTTTCGGCAACCGAGAGCCCCAGAACCACCCTCTGACCAGCACGGCACTCGAGCGTGGCTACCAAGTCCTCTACCTGGACCACCGCGGCACCGGCTACAGCACTCCCGTGTCAGCCAAGATGCTCGACCAGCTCGACGGTGGTGAGGATGCGCAGGTTGAGTACCTCCGCCTCATGCGTCAAGACAACACCGTCCGCGACTGCGAGTCTGTGCGCAAAGCCTTGACCAAGGGCATGGCGGACAACCAAGCCAAGTGGTCCATCTTTGGCCAGTCTTACGGCGGCTTCGTCAGCCTGAGCTATCTCTCGTTCCATCCCGAGGGCTTGCGAGAGGTCTTCCTCACCGGCGGCCTCGCTCCCGTCGGCAAGACAGCGGAGCAGGTGTACGAGTCGCTGTACCCGCGCGTCATGAAGCGGAATGCCGCCTACTACAAGAAGTTCCCCGAGGATGTCAAGAATGTCCGTCAAGTCGCTAGCTACATTGAAAAGCAGGGCGGCAGCGTCGACCTCCCAGCCGGAGGCAGTCTTACTGTCCCCCGTCTCATGACGATTGGCATCGACTTTGGCGGCGCTGGCGGCTTTGATAGTGTCCACACGACTATTATGAATCTGAAGATGTCTCTGGACCAGTTTGGGTTCCTTTCTAGGGCCTCTCTGGCACCCATGGAGAGCTTTACTGGTTTCGACACGAACATCATCTACGCCATCCTCCACGAGGCCATCTACTGCGATGGACCCGGCGACGTCTCTGGCTGGGCTTCTGATCGGGTTGCCAGGGAGCTTAACTTATTCTCCTGGTTGTCCTCGAACGGTACTGTCTCGTCTAACTCGAGCGAGCCCCTTCTGTTCGCTGGCGAGAACATCTTCCCCTTCTTCTTCGACACGCATCCCGAGCTCATCCCGCTCAAGGGTGTCGCCAACAAACTCGCCGAAGTGGACGACTGGACGCATATCTACGATATTAAGCAGCTTGCAAAGAACGAGGTACCCGTGTACGCTGCCTCGTATATTGACGATCTGTACGTCGACTATGAATATGCCAAGGACACTGCAGCCCTGGTTAAGAACACCAAGACGTGGGAGACAAACGCTTACTACCACTCGGGCTTGAGGACGAACACGGATGCGGTTCTCTCAGCATTGTTCGGCCTACGGGATGATGTAATGGATTAGGCTGCGGTACTAGCGAGTCAATATATCCATAATCTTTGTTGTCCTTGTGACTATACCAGACTATTCAAAGGACGCGCTCGATGATGAATCTCTCTTCAATCAGAGGGGCCAATTTCGTAAACAAAAGCGAAAACGGAGAGAAGGACCTAGCTCAGACAAATCTCCTATCGGACACTTCGTACACCTGGGGCTCTTCCGGCTCACCATCCAATCATAGACCATCAGAGCCAAGAGTCACCGCGCTGGGCTCGAGTCAATGTAGATGATGATGGGCTCGGACATGAGGGATCGCTTGTCCTCACCGCTGTAAGTGCTGGCTTAGAGGCGACGACAAGATCGCGGGTCACAGCGACGCCGTGGTGAAGGAGACTTTGTTTTCTGTGTATTGTGAGGTGTCGTATCCGGAGAATATGGGCTGTCCGTAGATCTTCTTTGCACCTAGGGATGGTAAGTCGGGGGGGAGGGGGCGTTACTTGGTCAAGTCGTTTCTGATAGGATACTCACGATAGATGGCGCCAGCAGTATAGATCCAGCTCAAAATTGGAATGGCACCTTGATCCTCGAGTGTCGTGATAATCGAATGTGAGGAAATGTTTCCCAACGCGCTAAGGTTGAGTGGGTTGGTGGTTAATGCCGAATCTTCCACTAACCAGCTGGTCAGCACAAGCAAGAGAAAGATTGACAAAGCTATGCTCACAGGTAGAATGGCGATGCCGTGGAAGTCCCTCCAATCGTCTGGTCTTTGATTCTAAGGCTCCCACCGCCGTCAACGAGGCCGATGCTCAGATCATGCAGTCCAAACTGAGCTCTCTGTACGTATCCGAGGTTGGCCTCCAGCCCAACTCCATCGCCGTTGATCTGGAATATGCCTAGCGCCTACTACGTCGACGAGTCGTCCAGGTTGAATATGTCTCCTCTCGAAACGGCACAATCCGCTGGCACATCTTCAAGGGCGGCTTTCGAGCACCCGTGCTCCGCCAGGACGACCAGCGTCTCTGGAGCTGCTGTCGAGACGAAGACGCGCAAATCCTGCTCAAGGCTGCCCACGCGAATGATTGTTGAAGCTACTCCACGGCCCATCGTCCCCCCCGTTGTTTTCTTCGTCAGTCGTCTATCGCATACGATGTTGGGACAGTGTTACAAATACTGGCTCTGCGGGACAACGACGGCCGACGGGGTCCCTCGACAAAGTGAGATCAGCGCCGCAAGTCCCGACACAACAAGCGAAGGCAGTCGGGAGCCTCGGCCGACCATCATCGTGAGCTGTGTTTTTCAACGAGATAGTATGATGGTAGCCTCGTGGAAACACTGGATACAAAGACAGAAAGCAAGTGTTGCTTGAGGCTCGGTGCAGGCCCAACCCCGACTTGCATTCAACGTTACCTCATTGCGTGTACCAAACATAAAGAAACAATGTGGAAAGCCCTTAAAGAATACCTACTCATTGATTGCTAAATCAATACCCATGTGCGTGCCCGGCTTCGCTGATACCGTGGGCGCAGAGGGTCTTGTCCGACTCTTGTCCGCCGGCATTGTCAGCTCGCGCCTGGCGACTCGCGACTCGATTCGCGTAGAGATTTCGCAGGTGTACCAATTATATTGATACCTGACATTCACTTCCCCATTGTAAACTCCCGTCGGGCGCACATAAAGAGGGGAATGGTGCCGAGAGCCGGGAGACACCCTGACGGGGCGCTTGAGGCTGAGAGGCGCCATGCAAGGCAAATAACTAGAAGGAATTTCGGGTCAGCGAGTCTCGGACAATCTTCCAGCTTGCATCTCCAGTACTTCTCTCATAGCTAGTCTCACTCGGTAGCTAACGACATCTTGTTTTCCGTAGAAGTATGTCTCGAGGTCCCAATGCAAGCGCCTGGACTGGTCAATGGCAAAGACTACACGGAACAGAGCACAAAACTTGCAAAACGAAAACATGAACCCACAGTCCGATCACTCTCTACTCCTCATCGGAGATGAGACAGCCTAGTCGGCCGCCGAGCGGCGCTTGAGTGGTCCAGCCTAGATACATGTATTAATGGCACGTCTTGTTGGGAGGTAGCAGGGCTGAACTCGATCTGCCTCTTCTGCAGAGCATCTAGACCATCACCATGGTTTAGCAACCATATAAGATCGGCCCTCCCGCCCGGAATAGAGGCAATCGTCCGGGCCCCTGCATGCGATGCCCGGCAAGTTGCTGCTATGCGTTATCACGAGATCAAAACCTTTGGCGAAAAGGTTTGCTTGTCTCCGCTCGTCATCTCTGCTCGTTTTTCTTCATTCTCGTCCTTCTTTAGAAAGCGTCATGTAAATACTCTCGTTCAAACACAATGATGCTGGCTGTCTACCAAAAGGTCATTAGGGCTGCTCGTCCTGGCAGCGCAGAATGTGCACGGCAAATGTAACCATGGGAGGGCTCAAAAACACGCCGTTGCCCACCGTCAAGGAGAGAGAGATCACTGGCACACTGAAGCCGCTCCTGTTCCAGCCTCGGGCAGCGAGAGTACCACCACGACAGAGGCGTCGTCGACCATCACCCAAGCACCAGCCGCAAGCCTCGCCATTCCCATCAACACTTGCTCGTACTGGGACAATGGTTCTGGAACAGCCCATCGTCCCTCATGCAAGTCGCTTTTTTAACTGCGTGGAGTATGAGCAGTCGATTCTGACCAGGCATGGGCACGCCGCCACAATTGATCAAGTGCTTCGGCCTACAACGGGCAATCTGATGTATCCTTCTACCTTCTACGACTCTAACAATGACTACACGTTGTAATTCAGCTGTGCACCTGTACCAAACAAGAGATCTCGCTCACCGTCCACAGCACTTCCCCCTCGGTGTACGTTGTAGTCAACACGCTGTAGGGTAGGTAGCACGTGAACCACACCAACCACGTGCATTCCCGAATACACGACGCTGCGTAAGGCTGACTCGCAGGCGCTCAATCCCTCGCATCTTCGAACCAATTGCTATGCATGTCATCATCAGCTCCCCCACATCGCGTCCCGTGTGTCATAACTGAAGTTTGCACTAGACGCAGAAGAAAGCCCCTGGGCACGCGCCGCGCACCTGCGGACCCAGACCCTGCAGGACCAGTTCGTGGGCTGTGCAAGCGAACGCCAAGTCCTAAGCGACGGCATCAATTCCATCGAAGCAGCAATACCCCGGTCACCCTGATCGCCCAAGGCGTTGCCTCGGGTCGCACAATGACATCAAGTGTGTGTGAGCGACATAATAGTTAGGGGCGGCAGCTCGGTGGTCGTGAGGGGTCCGTAATAAAACAGCACCACCTCGCGTTCTGCCGTGCGACGACCTTGCGCACTGATCCTTTCGACATTCGTGAACTGGCGAGAACCTCCATCCCGAGCGACTGACAGCAATTCTACGCCTTAGTCAACGTGCCGAATTGCGAGCCGTCTCTACGACACCCAGAAGTCCAGGACTGTCGACCTCCCCCACCCATTGTCACGCCACCATGAATCCTCAGCAGCCACCGTACGGCCAACCCCCCCAAGGCGGCTACCCAGGCTACCAGTCTCCGCAACCCGGGCAGCAGCCTCCCCAAGGTCAATATCCTCCCCAGGGACCGCCAGGACAGTACCAGCAGCCGTACGGTCAGCCACCGCAGGGCCAGCCTCCCCAAGGACAGTACGCGCCTCCCAGCCAGCCTCCGCCAGGCCAGTATCCTCAAGGCCAGTATCCTCAAGGCCAATATCCTCCCCAGGGACCACCTGGGCAATACCAGCAGCCGTACGGCCAGCCTCCTCAGTACCCTCCCCAAGGTCAGTACGCACCTCCTAGCCAGCCTCCGCCAGGCCAGTATTCTCAGGGCCAATATCCCCCTCAACCACCACCACAAGGCTACCCAGGCCAGCCTCCTCAGCAACCTTACTCGCCTCATCCCCCGCAGGGCTACCAGGGACAGCCACCACCACCCCAGCAGTATGGACAGCCCTACGGCCAATACCCCCCTCAACAACATGGCCAATATCCCCCTCAGCCCTACGGACAGGCACCCCCAGCCCCTGCGTCGCAAGGGTACGACCTTGCACAGAAGCAGTTCACGCAGCATGTAGACACATCACCCGACGTGGAGGCCCTCCGCAAGGCCATGAAGGGTATGGGCTGCGACGAGCGTGCTCTGATCAGAGTTCTCACGGGACCGAAATATTCGAATCCGTGGGCCATGCAGCAGCTCGTGGACGACTATAACAAGCGTTTCATCCGGGACCTGCGCAAGGACATCAAGAGCGAGACGCGGGGTACCTTTGAAGACGCTCTCCTAGCGCTCATACGGGGGCCCCTCGAAAATGATGTTCGCACGCTCGACGAAGCTATGGATCGTGCTGGGACAGACGAAGTCGCCCTCGCTGATGTCCTGCTGGGCCGCACCAACGCTGATGCCCGCGCCATCGCGGCCGAGTACAAGCGCATCAAGGGCAAAGATCTCTTGACGGAGATCAAGAGCGAGGTCAACGATACCCTCTTCCGCCTCTACAGCATGGCCTTGAGCGGCGCCCGTGCCGATCCATCCGCGCCCGTCCACCCTGTCGAGATCGACACCAAGGTCACCGAGCTACACCAGGCCACAGAGGGCATCATTGGCGCCAACGCCATCTCCGTCGCCCAGATCCTGGCCACCTCCAACGACGCCCAGATCCACGCCATCAGCGAAGCCTACCAGCGGAAGTACCACCGCAATCTGCAGGACGTGATCGAGAAAGAGTTTCGCGGCGATACGGAGGACGCCCTGCTGCACATGCTGATCAAGGCGCGAGACAGGGCCAAGGCAGATGCGGACTGGCTCCGGGCGCCACTGCTGCGTAAGTCGGGGACTAAGGAGAAGCACTTTATCTACCGGGTCACTACGCTGTACTGGGACAGGTCACGCCTGGAGGCGGCCAAGGATGCGTACGAGAGGGAGCACGGGAGGAGACTGGCAACGGATGTCAAGGCATATCTCGATGGCGATTACGAACATTTGGTAGTGGCTCTAATCGGCGGGAAGAGCTAGAAAACGGGACCTAGGTTCCCCTTATTGCTTCCCACACTGACAGATCAAACTCGTGCCCTACTCTCGCGACCCTAGCCATTCTTAGTCCAGCAGGTCTGCCATGCATTTCGCCAGAATCGAGCCTTGCGAAGGACTCAAATTCAGGGTAAGATACTCGTCAAAATCAGCAATCTCGCCGCGTAGCTCTCCGCATATCCAATTCGACCCGAGGAGCCCAGCGCGAGAAGTCAAGACGCGCGTTTGCATCTGAATCATCTCCACGCAATCGGCCAACTTGCTCTCATTCGAGCCGCCCCCTGCCAAGCGCTCGTGCAGCTCGCAGGTGAGGCGAGTGTTGCTAATCCCACAAGTGAACCTGTCCGTGAGGAAATCCAAGATCTGGCGGCACGCCGTGTAGAACTTTCTCTGACGGATCCTGTCCTCCCTGCGGTCGAGCTGGAGCACCTCAAGGTCGAGCGCGTCGACGGCCCAGAGAGTGTTGTCCTGGATATGGCCTATGACACCCGGAAGGGCACCGGCGAGAGTGGCACGGGGGATGCGATGCGTGATCAATTCCTGGCCCGGTGCGCAGATGGCGATCAAGTCTTGGTGCGGGTTGGGGCTTGGTGGAATGCTCGGAGTGGCATTCTGACTGTTGAGGCTATTGCCATGTCGAGTACGGGCTCCCTGTTCGACCCCCCCAGAACGACCGTTCGTGATGGTGATCATCTGATAGGAGGCCGCCTGCGAGGCAGGCAAGTTGGAGCGGACGGGTTCATTCAGCTGACTGCCGACTCGGGGTGGTGGAGGTCTTTGTGCCCGGCACCCAACCTGGCTGACGCTGTCGGAAGGATGGACGGTGTCGTCGTCGGAAGCCATAGTAGAGATCAGAGATTGCTTCTAATTTGATGTTGGAAAGACAAGAACAGACGAGAGCGATGCCAGCCTGGTTATATCGTTGTCTGTGGGCGACGTGAATCACTGTGATCCGCCTCTGAGAGCGCATTATCACTGTTCGAGTGATCAGGTAAAAGGTCATCGTATACCACGGATGCCAAGTCAGTCGACCGTATCATTCAAGAATGCTGGGAACTCTGTACACCGGACGCCTTCACCCAACTATCCCCCAAAGAAATCCAGGCTGCTGGGACATGCCTCGTCGTCACTGGCACAACTTCGCTTGCTCAACAAAACGCCAATCAGTCAATCAATCATCAAAAACTTGGCACAATAACAAGAAATCACCATAAAAGGACTCGCCAGCGCCAGCCCTCCAGGAGCTTAAAGTCCCTGTCGTCAATGTCGGGGTCGCCACGCTCGATCCGCGCGGTCAACTTGCGCACCCGCTTCTGGACGGTCTTGGCCACCCGCAGCGAGACTTCATTCTGGAATACGTACAGCACGGCGAAGACGAAGAAGGCCATGCTCGCGAACCCGCCTTTGCCCAGGACGCTGGTTTTGAGGTAGGACACCAGCCCTTGGGACCGCTTGAAGGCGTACTCGGTGTCATTGGCGGCGCTGTCCGACTCGGGATCCGAGCCCCGTCGGAAGATCTTGCGCACAAGGGGGACAAAGGAGGCACTGTTTGCGTATCAGGAACATGAGTGAATGAAAGTAGAACAGAGCTGCAGAGACGTACATGGCTCCTCCGAGTAACCACTTTCGCCATCGGTGGTTCTCGGCTTCCTTCACCTTGATCTTGACCTCGTCCTGCAGCTGACGCAGACTCGCGAGCACCATGCCCTGCTGCGTGCGCAACTTGCTGTCGAGGTCGAGGCTGGTGGTGCTCGCGTTGCCATCGTGGTGGATCCGCCGGCGCTGCAGGGCCTGGTATTCGCGCAGGTTGTACTGCGTCTGGCTGCGCAGCTGGCCAATGTCTGTGGGCTGGGGGAGAATCGAGGTGAGAGGCCGGCCGTAGTTGTTGGAGGCACGGGGCACGTCGAGCATGCTGCTCGGATGGTCGGGGATCTGCGCGGGCGCGAAGCCCACCTGGGGCGCGGATGTGGTCCTCGAGAGATGGGGGCTGGTCTTCATGCTGTCTTGGAGTTGGGGTGAGATTGGGCGAGGCTCCACGGCCCGCAAAGACCCAGAGTTGTCCATGGTACGTATTTGAACAAGGACAGGGCAGTATGTAGATCAGTTCAATTGACGTGGAAACGATAGCAGTGAGGGCGAGTCTGATGAGAAGGCAATCTTGATGCGCGAGGTGGCTGGGAGTTGAACTTGGGCATGAGTGACAGAGTGAGGCGACTGGTGCTTGAGAGTGAGTGACAGCGGGGCAAATTCAGCCGCCTTGTCCGCCACATGCGGCACCAGCCACACGCAATGTCGTATCGTGCCTCAGGTCACTTTCAACGTCTCCCACCTTCGTACATTGGTACAGATACATCATTCAAGATTAATTGGGTCTGCGCTAGAGTCCTCATATCGCTAGTGACGCTGGTGAACAACACGAGCAAAATCATTTTCCGCATCGTACCCCGCAGGCACTCAATCTCGGCTCACCATCCAATCCGTCTTGACAAAGATGTCGCCCGTGTTCTTGGGCGGGCTCGTGCTGGCCGTCAGGTTCTTCTCCGAGTCGGATCCATCATGGTCGACAGCCGACACGGAATTGCGGTGCACCCCCTTGCCGCGCGGGTAGTAGTTGCCCATCTCCCAGCCGTCGTTGCCGCGCGGCCTCGAGCCCATGTTCCCGCTGCCGCTCATCTCGTTGGCGTGGCCCCGAAAGCCGCTTGTCCTGTCCTCCGACTCCTTGAGCCGGGAACCGCCCATGTGCTTCCTGTAGAGCACGTAAAAGGGTCGAAGCATGGGGATGCTGATGCAGAGGATGGCGAGGTTCGGCTCGAGCGTGAAGAGCAAGACGGTCGGGGGCATGGTGCCGGTGACGTTGTTCGCAAGATCCACGGTCGAGAGGTAGATGAGACGGAAGACGGCGCAGACGACGCAGCTAAAAGAGGAACAGAGTCAGACCTGGGGCCAAGTAAGTGAGGGGGAGGATGGGTAGACGCACGCGATACCCAGACTGAAACTGGCCGTAATACCGAGCTTGTCCGTCTTGCGCATCTTGAGGTTCCACACGCTGTGCATGGGCAACAGCATGATCACCACGTCGCCCAACGCATTCGTGCCGATCAGCGACTTGATCATGGGCATGTACTCGCCGCAGGTACCGGCACCGGTCCATTGGGCCGAGATGGGCTTGCAGAGGAAGATGCAGGCACACAGAAAGGCAATCGTCCACAGGGCGATCACCCCAAGTAGGATCTGGGAGGATCGCTGGACCCAGGGATGGACAAAGACCCGGAGGTAGAAGAACAGCATGCTCGCCTTGGTGGCGGCTAGAAGCAGGGTGTAGCCTATCTGCATGCCAAACGTCAACTGCAGGATGAAGGGGACGTTCAAGGCCACTGGAAGACATTAGTAACCAATCTCTCTGGAACAAGTACAGCAAAGAGCTTACAGTCTGGGTGCTCTGGCAAAGAGTACCCGTTGCCCACGGGAGCGACTATGATTCCTGGTCAACACTAGCTCGTGGTCGGCGTTTCTTGTCTCAAGGCGACCTACAAAGTCCTTGGCATACGAGCATGCCCACGCCAAGAGGCTTCCCATCCGTTAGCGACCAAGCCAGTGCATCGTGTCTGTCAGTCTGGACATACCGTCGCGATCAAAACAAAGACATCGTCCCATCCCAGGCCCGGTCCCATTGACCGCCCAATGACGCGCAGCGTGACAATGACCAGCACAAGGAACACAATGACCGAGTTGGCGATGATGTGGTCGCGAACGTGGCCGAGAATCGGCATATACACCTCGGCTCTCACCATGATGGATGAGCGCGCGCACGTGTGTCTGGTTGAGCAAACAAGCGGAAGAGACAAATGGTCAAACGACAACAGCACCTTTTTTTTACCCGCAAGCCACAGCTGAGAAAGTGGGAAGTTGAAGCTATAATGACTTTTCCAAGACCCCCTGTCAGCTCCACGTGGTTCCACACATGGCAATGAAGAAGGGTGAGCCGTAACGACTGATGAAGCGGCGCCCCAAACTACGGACAATTAACAGTGCCTCAGCCGCTCACCTTAATGCCGGGCTGCAGTCCCGGCAGGTTTTGAATCTTTTGATATCCACATCGGGATCCATGGGCCATCCATTCGCGAGTTCGCGACTACCAATCTGTGATCTGTCACCATAACTTTTGTCGAAAATGAATGAAATGTCGAGGGGTCCAGGTTCGCGTAGCAAAAAACTTGCTGCTGCATAAATAAATGGGCGGACTCCAGTCACAGGGCTTGCCATACAGCCAAGTCAGGCCTATCCATGACCCGGAGTCAAGCCAGGACTCGGGACTCAGGAGCAGGACTCGAGGCCCACCTGAAGTGGAATCTGAGGGGCGACTGACTGGGTGAAAATGTCAGCCGCCAACTGCCGGAAAGGTGAATCTCCCCCGCCCTCAACCGCCCATGCTTGGCCCATTGGCCACGCCGTGACTGGCCAACAAGGCTCTTATCGACAGTCGGTCGCCAGGATATGCCGCGTTTGAGAAGTTCGGCTCGACTGGCCACATTCGTCTGTGGGCTCAACTCCAAGCCACAGCCTCCGAAGAACGGAAGGTCACAAATCCGAATAAGTCCGGGACACCGGGTGGACCTGGCGGAGGCAGCTGGCTGTCACTTGCACATAAGTAGGCTCGACGCAGCGTTGCATCGTGGACGGACGGTAACGCCTCTACTAGTGCCCGTATCCAAACAATTTGCACCATGACGACCCAGATCCCCACGACGACCAAGCAATGGACACTGGCGAACAAGCCCACCGGCGCGCCTGTCCTCCAAGGTGAGGATGCGACATTCAAGCTGCACACGGCCGTCAATCTGCCTGAACTGCAGGATGGACAGATGCTCGGCCAGGTGCAATATTTCTCCAACGACACGGGCCTCCGCAACTTCATCCAGAGCACCGTCGCCCCGGAGCGCTTCTACGTACCCACTGTCCCCATCGGATCGCCCATGCGCTCCGGCGTGATCGTCAAGGTCATCCAGTCCAAGTCGGAGAAATTCAAGCCGGGCGATCTGGCGCTCGACTTCCATCTCGGCACCTGGAGCGAGTATATCGTCCTCGAGGCGGAGCAGAGCCAGCCCCTCGGCGCGCTGCCCCCTGGCGTGCAACCGACTCACTTCCTCGGTGCCCTAGGTGCCTCTGGCCTCGCCGCCTACTCGGGTCTCCACTACGCCGCGCAGACCAAGCCCGAGCACACCGTGGTCATCTCCGTCGCGGCCGGCGCGACGGGGAGCGTGGCCGTCCAGATCGCCGCCAAGTTGATTGGCGCAAAGAAGGTCATTGGCATCGCTGGGACCGACGCGAAATGCGCCTGGGTCAAGGACACGCTGGGCGCACACGAGTGTCTCAACTACAAGAGCCCTACCTTTGCCGAGGATCTGAAAAAGGCCACGCCCGAGGAAGTGGATGTGTACTTTGACAATGCGGGCGGCGACATTCTCGACCTCATGCTGACGCGCATGAAGAAGGCGGGCCAGATTGCCGTGTGCGGCGCCGTCAGCCAGTACAACAACGACCAGCCCATGGCGCTGCGCAACTGGTTCGAGGTGGTGTCCATGCGCATCCAGATTCGCGGCTTCATCATGCTCGACTACATGGACAAGGTGCCCGCGATTTTGGGCGAGTTGATGGGCGCTATCGGAGAAGGGAAGCTGGTTCTCGACGGCGGGGAAACCATCGTCGAGGCGCGGATCGAAGAGCAGCCAGAGATTTGGTCGCGGCTCTTTAGTGGCGGAAACCAAGGAAAGTCGATTACAAAGCTCTTGGTGTAGAAATTCGAGTCATTGGGAAAAATTCTCAAGTGTTGAGTCTACGTTCGGGAGATCAGTGAAGTTCTAGAAATCGAGGTGAGACTCGCTGTGAATCGTGTGATGACGAACAGGGAACGTCACGTGAGGGGTCATCCCTGCGTCAACCTCAGGCCATCACATCTTCACCTTTCAGTGTTTCTTTATTAGTGACGCCGCAACGAACGCACAAACCCTCCATCATTTTCCACACAGTACGACCAAATCATCAATCATCTTTTCCCCCTGCCACAATGCGACCTTTGTCCCGCAATGGACGGCAAACGCAAGCAGCCCCACGATGAGCCAAAGACGAGAGCGGAGCCACATGAGGCTCGCGGCAACAGTGATGTGAAGATGCAGTCTCATGAGCCTGCGGACCCGGGAAGGCGATGGAATGAGCTGTACGCGGATCCTGTCGACTTCAAAGCACTGGCGCTGCGGGATGCCGCATTTGCTGCAGTGTGCGTTTTTTTGTTTTGTTTTTTCTTGCGTTGGAAAGACGTCGACTGACACGAAGCAGGGTCAAAGGTCGCGAAGTGAATTTCAACGATCCCAAGGCCGTGCAGGCACTGACAAAGGCACTACTCAAAAAAGACTTTGGTCTCTGCCTTGAGACGCCCGATGATCGGCTCTGCCCTCCTGTATGTTCGCACTCCCCGGCACATGCCTCCAGCTGACATTGTCCAGGTCGCGAATCGACACAACTACATCCTGTGGCTCAAGAAGCTTCTTGACTCTACTTCCTACGAGCCCAGGCACGAAGGTGTGCTGGGTCTGGACATTGGCACGGGCGCAAGCTGCATCTACCCTCTGCTCGGATGCACACAACGCCCATGGTCCTTCATCGCCACTGGTGAGTCCACCCGCGCGATACGGCGAGCTGTTGCTGACTCTGCAAGACATTGACGCCAAGAGTCTCGAATTCGCACAGAAAAATGTCAAGCGCAATGGCCTCGACGCGAAGATCAGGCTGGTCCCGCGACAGCCTACGGACAAGCTCATTCCGCTAGACGACTTGGGCATCGACGCCATTGACTTTTGCATGACGAATCCGCCATTCTACACGTCAGACGAGCAGATGCGGAAGAGTGCCGAGGCCAAAGACAGACCGCCCTCGACAGCCTGCACCGGTGTAGCCGTGGAAATGGTCACGGCGGGCGGCGAAGTTGGGTTCGTGAAGCGAATCATCGAGGAGTCCCTCGCGATGAAACACCGCGTCGGGTGGTACACGTCCATGGTCGGGTTTCTGGCAAGTGTCATCGCCATAGTGGAGGAGTTGCGGACGCACGGGATCCACAACTACGCCGTGACCGAGTTTGTACAGGGCAACAAGACCAGGCGATGGGCCGTGGGCTGGAGTTTCCGGACCATGCGTCCGGCGCAGGCCATTGCTCGGGGGTCGGCGTCTGCTACGTTGAGGGCATACCTCCCGGCCGTGGCGGAGGCAGAGGTCGCGAGGTTGGGGCTGGGCGGGTCCATCAGCAAGACGGCAAATGGTATTCGTGATGCTATTGGGGAACTTGACCTCATGCATTGGGCGTGGGACCAGCAGAAGATGCAAGGTACAGGGCGCGCCGCAGATAATGTGTGGAATCGGGCCTGGCGACGGAAGAAGAAGAAGATGGAGATGGAGGGCGATCACATCGACGTGCGGGAGCGACAAGACGCGGCCTTTGGCTTCGAGGTCTGGATCCGGGTGGGTACGCACGAGATGGTCGTGGGCTGTCGCTGGCTGGAGGGGCACGATGCAAAGATTTTTGAGAGCTTCCAAGGATTTCTCGCCTCCGCTGCCAAGGCACACGGGAGTTTGTCGAAGGTGAATAATTAATCGCCGAAGTGGTGACTGGAGCTTTTGGGTACCAAGTTCCGGCAGACGCTACGGCAAATGTCCATCGAACCCTGCTGCTATCAACCGTTGTCCGGCGTCCCACACCTCGTCTGGAATCCCCTGTTCCATCTGAAACCCCTTTCTCGGATACTCGCGAATCCTGATTAAGTCGCCTACCATGATGTTGATAATCAAGTCCTGCGGGTTCTGGTCATCGCAGTACTCGGCAAAGTCATACTGCGGCGAGGTCACGCTGAACTCAACGTCTGGGCCAGGCCACTGCTTCTTGAACGTGGCAAATGTCCTCCTCTCCATGTACGGCTTCTGCACCAGGATGAAGCTCTTGACGTCGATCTGCCTCCTCGACAGCAGATCGAATGTGAAGCGCACGTTCTCGCCTGTATTCGTCGACGCAGGCTCCACGAGGATGGCCCCGCTAGGGACGCCCATGTTCCGCGCAATCATGGCAAACACCTTTGCTTCTGGCTCATCGAACCGTTCTGCCGTGAGTTTTCCGCTGCCTCCTGAGAAGATCAACAGAGGCGCCAGGCCGGCTAGATAAAGCTCGCTGGCGCGGGTAGCGACGCGGGTGTCGAGGCTGCAGAGACAGAAGATGGCGTCGGCAGGGTGCGGTGGGGTGGTGGACATGCGATGGTAATTGTACACCGCAGTGGCGTCGCGCAAGGTCTGGGGATCCATGGTCAGAGGGTGGGTCCTATCAACTGTAAGTCATGGAAGAATGTGACATGTTCTTTTCTAGAATATGACATGTTTCTTCGCATGAAGTTTGTCAATGAATTAATGACAAGCCGACGTTCTTGACTCAGCTCTCGCGCGGATGTTCGTACCCGCCTTAGCCCCGATGCGTATGGCCGATGCTGACGAAGCGCGCCTAGGCCAGGGGCTGTAGATGAGATATGCATGGATGTACAAGAAAGATGAGAGCTCGCATTGATCGCAGTTGCATAAATGCCGCTGGCCGAATGCAACCGAGTTCACAATGGAATTAGCCAAAGACTGTTTGCGTTCTCTTAATATTGCTGAATCTGTTTCATCTAGCTGCTTTACAAGTTAAGAAGTGTGGTTCCAAGCAACCGACAATTAATGTGCGCAGTCTCGTGAGACTCTTTCTCACATGGCGAATCAATCTCTGGGAGAGACAGCCCGCAGCCGCAATGTGAGAATGGCGAGGTCTAGGCTAGGTCATTTTCTCGACTGCCCAACGCACCCAAACGGTTATCTCTGCGACGGTCTGGTCTCTCGGGCCCGAGTATGTATTGTAATCATCAATGCAGGCCGACAGTCTGGCCGCTGTGACAATGTAGTTGTTAGTAGTACGTCCTCAGCTTCCCCGCGAATGCCACGCCATTCCCCGCAAACGTGCCTCCCACATCGCAGCCATGGCCTGCCCTGCCCGAACCTACCCTCTCAACAGGCCTGACGGTCACCAGCCGCCCGTGCCTAGATGGCATCTCCGTTTTGATGAAGATGTCCAGACAGTTCACATACTTTATTTCGGCGTCCAACAAGCCAGCGACTCTCTTGGACTCCGGCCTGCGGCCGATGCCATTGTGCGAACCGTCCGAGACCGGATCTCGGATTTCGGATCATATCCGTCACCAGCAGCTGTGGAGGAGTTCGAGGTCATCGACGCAAAGTCCCGCAACCGATCACATGTGACCGTCGCATATTGGACAGAAGAAGAAGCATATCGCCAGTTTCTGAACTCCTTAGCGTTGTCAGACATACATGACAATGTGCCAGCCGACCATCGCTCCCAGATTGGCCTCTGGCTCGAGACCTTCTCTCTGCCCGTGACTCGGCTCGAGACCAACTACTCTAGTTTGGACTACCTGCCAGGATTGGCCCGTCTGCCAAAGACTCACACGGAGGATCACACGCTCACTGCGTACTGGGGTGCGGCGCGCGACAGGATCGATGCTTCGGCGCACGATCCCTTTTCGCCCGACGAGACATCTCCAAAGAAAGTCGCCGCGAAGGGAGCCCATGTCAAGGGCAGCAATGCAAACAACCTCGTCCATATACGGACAGGGCAATTTTGGCACAACTGCGATGAGCAGGAAGCAGAAGCGTACGAGAAGAAGCTTGAGCCGACGCTCGAGAAAGGGCTATATTACCTCCGCGAGACGCCATCAGCAGGGGCAATGGGTCTGCGCTACCTGCGAAACACCGTCCCCGTTGATGACAGCAGCACCCTTCGCAAGGAGACCTGCGTGACGTGCTTCTTCTCCAGCCTCGACAAGCTCGAGGGCTGGGCCAAGAGCCACAAGTCGCATCTAGCCATCTACAACGGCGCGATGAGGCATGCCAAGATGTTTGGCGCCGAGAGGAAGTTTCGCACATGGCACGAGGTCGTGGTGCTGAAAAGGGGCGAGGCAAAGTTTGAGTATTTGAACTGTGAATCCGAGGAGGGAATGATGGCCTTTTGCTAGGGTCTGAAAAGTGACGCGAACGATTTGATGATGGCATGGGCACTACCACAGCAGGAGTGAAAGAAGTGTATGTAAACACATGTTAGAGCGCCCACTTACTTCTTATGTTGTGACTAACACATATTCACGCCTCCGCGAAAAATTTAGCGCTACAAGTACATGGTCAGCCTAACCGGCCCCGCGCCGACCACGGCGCTGGGTGATCTACGTCGAGATAACAACTTGACTCAGCCTTAGAGTCACAACGCTTCGGGTGATTAAGAACGCACATTGCCACATCTCGAGCCTCGAAGTCTTCCACTATTGAGTGCACCAGATCCCCTGGATCCCCGTGTCATCAAAGCCTCACAAGCCACAAGCCCAAAATGACAGTTGATCATCAACTGCCCATCCCGCCGGGCGATCGGGTTCCGTCCCGCGAGGTGCCCTTCCCACCTCACGCACCGATCAAAGGCTCCTACGCTCATCTGGTCCCATTGCATCTTGACCACACAGCTTCCCTCTTCAAGCACATCGGTGGCCAGGACAACGCTACCCTCTGGACATTCATCCCCCTTGAGCCTCCTCTGATCCCTCCCCTGACGGAGACAGACGCAGAGGCCCTCGTGCGGAAATGGACCGCGTCCAAAGACCCTCAATACTATGCCGTGCTGGATGAGAAGGGCGAGGCTCTGGGTGTCCTCTCCTACTTAAACATTGTGCCGACCCATCGTCGTATCGAGATTGGCTGGATCGTTCTGGGCAAGGCGCTCCAAAAAACGAGGGTCGCGACGGACATGTTCTACCTGCTGATGAAGAGAGTCTTTGAGCTGGGGTATCAACGTGTAGAGTGGAAGGCTAATTCGCTCAACAAACCCAGTCTGGCGGCTGCCGAGCGGTTGGGCTTCACATACGAGGGGCTGTTCAGGTACGTGGAGAGTCCTGTTCGAGAAGATTCTTGCGACTAACCGTGAAACAGAAAACATGTGATTTCGAGTGGTGTCAGAAGAGATACGTCCTGGTTCAGCATCACTGACGATGAGTGGTCGGGGGCGCAGAAAGGTTTCGAAGCGTGGCTGGATGAAGGCAACTTTGACCAAGAGGGCAAGCAGAAGCGAGGTCTCAGGGAATGTCGCGAAGAATAACTGGGTGGAAGAATACATGGGCAATGAAGAATCTACAAGATGTCATCATGGGATGTTTGCCTGTCACATCTACTGCAGACAACCGTCAATCAAAACTCAACCATCCCTCCGGCGATGCCGACAATATTCTCCTCTATGGCTGCCACAATCTATTCCATCCAAAAGTTGGCTTCTCGCCCGAAACCATGTGTCTAGAGAACAGCACGACTCAGAAAAAATGACCACGACTCATCCCCCTATAACTCTTCTTCTTCTTCCTCTTCCTCCTCCTCCTCGTCCTGACCCTCCGCCTTGCCCTTGCCCTTGCTGCCGCTCGCCCTGTGCTCCGCCGCCAGGGCAAAGTCGCGTCCCTTTTTCAAATTACATCGCTGGTTGTCAATCTTCTGGTTCAGCTCCCCCATAGGGTTGTTGGCGATCCGTCGAATCCACCCATCGCCCATTGTCATGACGCTCTTGAGGACCTGCTTGGAGATACGCAGCACATAGGCCACGGCCATGATCCGACGCTCAAACGACCAGTGGCTCTCCTAGGCGCCATCGTTCGTTGTCCAGTGCACACAGCCCGCGCGGCCCTGCTGGCTCTCCATGGCGGCCTGCACGAGCTGCCACGACAGACACTCGGCTGTGAGCGCGTTGCAGCCACGTCCGAGGAGATGTTTGTGCTGCTTTTCTAGACACGGCAAGACAATTTCGTTGGGGGATATGAGATCCGGGATCTCGAGGGCGTTGGAGGTCGGCTGGATATCGGAGTTGGGGTCCTTCTTGAGATCCTCGTGCGCTTCGATCTTGGCCACGAGCTCGGCGCTGCGTTTCTGCTTGGCCTCGCGGGGCACGCACTGCATCCACTCGATATAGCGCGTCCAGTCAAGGATGGCGTTTTTTACGAGGCCCACGTAGCGGATGTAGTCCTCTTCCGACTGGGGAAAAGTCTTGTCGACGTCGAGGACGTCATGGACTCTACCGCAGGGGAAGCTACATTCCTGCGTGCGCTTCCGGTACATCTCCTTCAGACAGGTCAGGTTGGCTTTAAAGTCGGACGGAGATTCAAACGTGACGGGGCAAGGGGCGGGCACAACGCCCGCGTTGATGTGCTTGATCAGTGCCTCGGATTCAGGGCCTTCGTTACGATGGTAGATCTTGGGCTTTTTCGACCGACTGATGGCTTGCGGCACCTCGGAGAGATCAAAAGACGCTTTGCGCTTGCGTCCGCAGGGAGATGCCTCAGAAGGGAAATCCATTGATTTATCCCCGACGGTCGATGGGCTGAAGCATTGACCGGGCTGGCTGTCCTGGTGGTAAGAAGGAAGTGCATCCGCATTCGTCATTGTGGCTTCATGTTCTGGTAGAATCTGTTGTCCTTGGGCTAAACACCAATCATTCATAATGGATAGTTGATGCGCCTCAGGACATTCAATTGCTGTGTTAGTGTATGTCCAGGAGCAAGCAAACTGCTGGGGCAGAATTTCGTTGGCGAGGTGGGCATCCAAAGCTGGCGGACCTTCACCATCTTGGCAGGTTGTTGTGGAGGCGTTGTCAGAGTCCCACCAGGCGGGATCGTCTATGGCGAAATGAACTTCTTCCGGGGCGAAATTCTCTTGATGCAGATTCTGATTCGGAGCATCAAAAGTGATCGGCGGCTCGGCGAACTGCACATTGTCAAAGGCGACGTCTCGTGCCATTTCTTCCTCTAGCCACTTGGGGAAATCGGGCTGTGCGGAGAGATCGAAACTTCCCAAGCCGCTCCAATAATCGACTTCTTGGAAGAAGGCATGATTTCCTTCGATGGGATCGAACGAAGCATCGTTCACTTCATGCTGCTGGCTACAGTCATCGTAGGGCTGGTCATGATTCTCCATTGGAGCAGCCGTGAGGATAGGGGTCTAGTTGGTTTCGCAAAAGACAGGCAGGTGACCAAGAAAAACAGACAGTCTCCCAGGCAATGATGGTGATAATGAGTGGCTGGTCTGCGATAATTGTGATGAGAATTTAGAAAGAAACGAACGACTTGGGCATCCACGCACAGTGTATAAGTGCCTCAGAGCCCACGCGGCCTAGTGACCTGCTCTTCCTCGTGTGAAATATGAACAGGCCCATCACTTGTGTCTGGTCAAAGTTTCCCTTGGTCTCTGTCATTCGCGCCACCACAATTATGTACACATTCTGTTCGTTGACAAGGCTGTGGTAGCTGTATGTTTGTCCCATGTGTGGTGCGAACAACGTGTCGTAGCGGAATAATTTGCGGGACAAAGACCAGGTTCTCCGGGGGACCTCACATGTCTTCCGTTCTTTGTCCACGGTTCATTCTCTTTCTCGCTTGTGCCTTGCACTGTAGATGGACGGTTCTCGAGCTCGGCTCGTTCCGAAACGTGGCAGCGTCATTCCGCGAATCCGAAAGCAGCGGCAGCGGAATCGACGTGACTGGAAGAGTCTGTCATGCTGGGCTGGGCCGACATGTGATACACAAGCCATGTAGTTCAGTTTGGGTGGAAGTGGATGTTCGTTCTGGAGAAGCGATCTGACGACATTGTTGTTCCTACGTTTGTGCCATTGAATCCGCGCCTGAAGTGATCGCCAAAATAGGAGGGCCATCTGACGATCGCAGACACGGACACCATGTGCCCGCAGCCTGCAGCCCTTGCAGCTTTCATCACAAGCGACCCAAGCAAGTTCCGTCCATCCTGCGGTCAGCCGCGGCTCAGAGCCTCAGACGCGGAACCGTCGTGATGCCTGCTGCAGCCTTCCCCGGATTCGAGGCTAATCACCCCACACGCATTCACAAGCGGCCGCTAGATCGAGAACTCTTCGCAGTGCTGGACACATACAGCTTGGGCCACATTGACGCCGTTCTCGTCCGCTCCAGTTTTCGGTTCTCTTCACGAATCAACGTGGCCTACCCAGCGGGCGTGACTGTGCTGCGTCGGATCCGATAGCGGTGCGGCAATCGGCGTCTTGACTCTCGACCCTGTCGAGGGATCCACTCTGCAATGACCCAAATCCAAGTCACCATGATGGAATGGAATGCCAGGGCTGGCAAGCGCTCCATTTCTTTGTTTTGTAGATTGGAGACGCATGCAGTAAAACAAGGCACAGTCTCACATTTGGCATCCTCTGGAAACATCAAGAGAATTTTCTGTGCGCTTTCCGCTTCTCATTCGAAATGCTTGGCCGGCCTTTGGCTTTCCGTCTCCCGTATCTAATGCCGACCGTCGATCGGATAGCTAGCCCCATCGATCCTAGCGCCGTGGGTTTTGGAGGTCACCGTGCGGGGTACTTACCTGTTTACGCTCAAAAAAAAAAAAAAAAGCCGAATGGATCGTTGGCCTCGCAAGTTTCCGTCGGCTGGCAGTGGCGACCCATGCTAGGCGTGTTTGACTCAGGAAGGCGCCATGATCCAAGATTCCAAAGCGTGCGCACCGTCGCTTATTGCTGCAGGAGGGTTTAGACCGCGGCTTCCCTCTGAGTAGCTCAGGTGAGCCGCATACCGTGTGGGGTACGGTATGTTGCGGATCTGCCTTCCTTCCTGCCAGCGTCCGTCATGTCTGGGGGTTTAAATTGCGTGGGCCGGCCTCCCACTTTTGTGATCCCAAGATTCTTCCCACACTGAATCCAGCATTCACGCCCGCCTGTCCGATCTCGGCAGCATTTGACGGAGAGAATAAGACTGCTGTTTCGCCGTCTCGCACGCACCGTAGCAACACTCTCATCCTCCGCAGTCACAGTCACACCAAGTGACCGACGACCATCATGTTTGGCTTTGGCGAAAAGAACAAGACGGAGGCGGGCAACCACAGCGTGGACGACACGCCCTCCAAGGCCGTTCACGACAATGCGGTGACCAACGACGCCAGTCTGGTGTGTCCGCCGCACACGACGGAGCGCAATCTCCTGTGGAAGATCGACTACCACGTCGTGCCGTTCCTGTGCATCATGTATCTCTTGGCGTTCCTTGGTGAGTCCGATCCGCAACGATGCGTAGCAGACAGAGGATAACCGTGACAGACCGCGTCAACATTGCCAATGCCAACATCTTTGGCCTGTCCGAAGAGCTCGGCCTCGAGCGCCACCAGTACAACACGGCGCTCGTCATCTTCTTCGTGCCATACTGCCTGCTCGAGATTCCGTCCAACATTCTGCTGAAGAAATTCAAGCCATCCGTGTGGCTGTCGATCAACATGTTCTGCTTCGGCCTCGTGACGCTCCTGCAGGGCTTTGTGCAGAACTACTCCGGACTGCTGGCGACGCGCTTCTTCCTGGGCGTCTTCGAGACGGGCATGTTCCCGGGCGCCTTCTACCTAATCGGCATGTGGTACCGTCGCCACGAGGCGCAGCGCCGGTATTCCTTCTTTTTCAACAGCACGACGCTGGCCGGTGCCTTTGGTGGTCTTCTCGCTGCGGCTATTGGCAAGATGGACGGGCTGCGCGGGTATCAGGGCTGGCGCTGGATCTTCATCATCGAGGGCGGCTTCACGGTCTTTGTCAGCTTCTTCTTCTACTTCTTGCTGCCCAACTTTCCCGAGGAGTCCAAGTGGCTCAAGAACGGCGAGAGGGAGTACGTGTCGGCGCGCCTCCGCATCGACCAGGGCCCGGCCGGGCGAGACCGCAGCATCACCGTCCGGGACGTGGGCCGCGTGTTCAAGGACTACAAGGTGATTGTGGGCGGCTTCATGTACTTTGGGCTCATCGTGCCGGCGTACGGGTACGCGTACTTCTCGCCTGGCATCATCCAGGGCTATGGGTACGACCGGATCGAGACGCAGCTGCACAGCGTGCCGCCGTGGGCCGTTTCCTTTGGCTTCTCCATGTGCGTGGCGCTGCTGTCGGACAAGACGCGCCACCGCTTCGTCTTTGCCATCACCGCCATCTGCATCTGCATAATCGGCTTCGCCATCCTCATCGCCGTGCACGACAACACCAAGCTGCAGTACGCGGCGCTGTTTCTCGTCGCCTCGGGCGCCTACACGGCCATGCCCATCATCGTGTGCTGGTTCAACATGAACCTCGGCGGCCACCACCGCCGCTCGGTCGGCTCCGCGTGGCAGGTGGGCTTTGGAAACATTGGCGGCATCATCGCCTCGTTTGCCTTTCTGCAAAAGGACGCGCCCAAGTACATTCCTGGGTACAGCATCTCGATCGCCTTTACGATCCTGAGCATCATCGCATGCATCATCTACGGGTTTGCGTGTTGGTCGCAGAACAAGAAGAAGGACAGGGAGCAGGGCAACGAGCACGGGCTCACGGAGGAGGAGAAGACGGACATGGGTGATTTGTCGCCCGACTACCGGTACTTGCTGTAGGGGCCTTGAGCTGGTCGCTCTGTGCACGCAATGTGTTGGCTTTATAAAATTTGACAATGTTAAATTGTGTCATTAATTGATATATCAAGTGGTATCATGTGTTAAATCATTTCGCTTGCCCTGAAATTGCTCCTTTACACCTCCTTTCTACATTTTCCTCTAAAAGTCCCCCGTGACGCCGCCGGTGCTAGACGTTTCATGCAGCGGCCTGTGCACAAAGACCTGCCGCTCCCAGCCGTCAATGGGGTCGATCTGTGTCTCGCGCACGAGCTTGTAGCCGCCGAGGCGCGGCAGAACCTTGGACCAAACAACCCAGTAGACGCCGCCGAGGCCAAAGACGCCCCAGGTGACGACGTTGTGCGTCCAGTAGGGCATGCTCTTGTAGATGCTCTGTCCGTCTTCTGGGGGCGCATAGGGGGCGCATACGAGGAAGAGGTTGCTGAGGAGGAAGAAGACGACAACGGGCAGGGTGGCTTTGACGGGGGGGTTCCATCCGTTGGTGGAGCGGTGGAGGTAGAGCCAGATGAGGCCAATGGCGACAAAGGTGTTGACGATGGCAAGCGGGTAGGAGATGAGGTTGAGGACAAAGTTGTAGGCGTCGCCGGGCGGGGGTGCGACAATAGTGATGACGCAGATGAGCCAGTGCCAGAAAAGCCCAGCGAGAGGCGCGTTAAAGGGCCGGTTGCTGGCCCAGAAGCGGGCAAAAGGCAGGACGCCCTCGCGGCCGAGCTCCTGGACGAGGCGCCCCTGAGAGAAGATGACGGAGAGGACGTTGCCAAAGGCGGAGAGGGAGACGAAGACGGAGAGGGCGCGCTCGGCGGCGGGGCCAAACATGTTGCGGAAGAGGGCGGCGGCGACGAGACGCTCGCTGGCAATGATCTCGGCCTTGGGGACGCCGGCAAAGTAGGAGATGTTGACGAGCATGTAGAGGACAGAGACGCTGCCGATGGCGAGGGGCGCGGCGATCTTGAGGGTGCGGACGGGGTTCTTGGTCTCGCTGAGGGCGTAGTTGGCGTTGCTGTAGCCGACGTAGCTCCAGATGACGTTGTTGAGCGAGGTGACGACGCCGTACGGGCTGCCCGAGGTGCCCTCGAAGGCGTTGGAGAGGTTGTCCGTTGTTTTGTCGAGCCTGGCGAGGGGGGCGACGATGATGATCAGGATGATGGCGAGTTTGATGGTGCCTAGCACGTTCTGAAGGAGGATCCCCCACTTGAGGGCGGTGCCGTGGATGATAAACGCAATCGTGATACAAGCGATACCGAGGCCACGCCCGTTCCACTGCGTGGGCTCGACGCGGGCGGCGA
This sequence comes from Emericellopsis cladophorae, assembly GCF_022114955.1. Lineage (NCBI taxonomy): Eukaryota > Fungi > Ascomycota > Sordariomycetes > Hypocreales > Bionectriaceae > Emericellopsis > Emericellopsis cladophorae. The sequence goes on from NW_026251000.1 coordinate 42,465, forward strand.
GGAGGATGTACTCGCCGAAGACGACCGAGTTACCGGCCGCCCAGCCGAGGAGGATGACGTATCCGGCGTAGAACGAGGTGGTGAGGAACTTGGGCTTGCGGAAGACGTACTCGAGAATGTTCTTCTCGCCGCCGTTCTTGGGGATACCCGTGCCGAACTCGACGTAGACGGCGGTGCCGGCGGCGGCGATGAGACCGCCCACGAGCCACATGATGAGGGAGAGGCCGACGGAGCCGCTGAGGGAGAGGATGGCACTGGGTGTCGCGAAGATGCCCGTGCCGATGACGCGGTTGAAGATGAGGAAGGCGGCGGTGGTGATGCCAATGGTCCGCTTGGCCTCGCGCGCAGCCTCGAGGCGGCCTACGTTTTTAGGTTAGCATTGCCTCTATTCTGGGACAAGAGAGGCACCCACCATCCTCGACGTCGGTGCCGGCGCCAGTGCCGTCAGAGACGACCATGTCGTCCTTGTTCTCGCCGGACAGGCGTGAGGGGAGACTCATGATGGGCGGTGATGTGAAGATGAGGGATGTTGGGGGGAAAGGACTAGACAAGCCAGGCGTTGAGTGATACTATATATCAGAATAGTCTGTCGTTCCCTCCCCATCGAAATTCTCCATCGAAATTCTCCAAGACCCGTAGGCTAGGCTAGGCTAGAAGCATAATGGAACACACCATCGTGGCCCGCCGCCGGGAGTGGGTCCCTGACTCCGACCCGGGCCAAGACGTGGAAAGCTGGGGGCAGCGATTGTCCTCGTCTTGGTGGCAATTACTGCTCTCAGATCAGCTCGGATCTTTGAAAACACCAAACACCAAACGCGACTTGAATTCGATCCTACTGTAAGCATCCGTGCCTGCAACATTGAGGAGTGAAAATATTGCCCGGTGTCCCCTCGGCCGGCCGCCCCGACTAGCTCCGATCGCGTCATCGGGGCTGTGGAGCCAATCAACGGCAGGCGGCTGTCCGAGATGGGGTCCAGCCTAAAATTCTTCACCGAGCCTCCTTACCTTTACTGAATCACGACGCTTGACTCTTGTATTTGCCCCTGGGGTTCCCCTTTTGCTGGAGGACGCCCCCTGCTCCGGATAGGGCCGGCTGGCACGCGCCAGGGTGTGCGGGTTTCGGTGTGTCATGGAAACGTGCACGAAGCTTGTGTCTGGCTGCGCTGGGGGAAGTCTGGCGATGGCATCATTTCGTGGACGATGGCATGCTCGCCGCTCAGTCGCTTGCAGTGGGACGTTTGGCTGTGGTTTTGTATGATGAGTATGGCCGTCATCGGTTGGTGGCGGCCTGAGACATATCCCCTTCTTGCTGACATGGTGAAGTGAATGAGGTCAAGGCTGGTCATTGTAGCCGGTATCCATATGACTAGCATGCCCTCCCAGCAGCTGGCAAGCAGCGATACGCAAAGAATCGTCAATGAATGCAACGGATGAATTTCGGACGATCAAACCAGCACAACGAGAATGGCTTGCCATGTTTGCTCGGCACCTCTCCTGGATGGAAACACTGCGATCTGACTAGCCAAGTTTGATGTGCTTACAATGCGCGCTGCAGCTTAAAAGCCCCTAGGCTATCCGCATTAATTAGCTCCCACGACATCAGGGGCTGGATGACGAGTGCCTCTTCACCGTCAAGTCGCACCACATTGCGTGCTGCTTGTATCCTATGACCACGCGGGCGCTACTGCAAGCATGTGCTCCTTCGCCATGTGACGGGCCCTTTGACGTGCGATTTAAGACGGAAGCATCTCAGCCTGTGCGGAAATTTCAATTTTCGGTTCTTCCAGCCCCTGGAGGCGCTTGTCTTCATAAACTAGCTGTTGGGATTCCCCTTTTTTTTCAACAGCATGACTGCGGCTTCATGCTCCTGAACAGTGCGGCCTTCAACATTGAACATGTTTTCGTTACAGGATCTACAACTTTTTGGCTCGTTGCCCATCAAGCACCGTGTTTCTCTTTGCAATTCGTCCGAAAGTCTCAGAACCAAGTCAGATGGCCTAGTTCAAGCTCATTCAGCGCTGCTCAAAGGACGTCACCATGTCAGATGAACTTCAAGTCCTCCTCGCCCTCCGCCTCCGACTTGAGGTGGTTATAGGAGAAATTCTCAACGCCGTGCTTTCTTCACCTCGAAAGAGAGCCTTTCCCTCTTGACTTTTTTGTGACTCTGTTTACTGTTCCCCTCCTGGCCACAATCGCACCCAGGCAACGACCGCGCTCACAGCATTCATCATGTCCGATCACCAACGCCAACATCATGGCGACGACTCCACATCCTCAAAGTCTGTACCAAAGCCTTTGGGAGTGACCTCTATCATACCCCTCGGAGACAAGTGGTCCATGGCGACCGTACAGGGTGGCTCACGCGCCGCTGCCATGTCCCAGCACATTGTCGACAATTGCCCCAGAAACGAAGACGACGTATTCGCCGTGGTCGCCTTCAACCTCACCGCTGCCTAGTGCCAAGCCCGCGAGGCCACAGAGATGGAAGACTATGCGAAAACCAAAGATGCAGTGTTAGAAATCGTGGTTCGAGATCTGGCTGGGAACTCGGGGGGATCGGACAGGAACGGGCTCGTCATTACCGTCAGGAACATTGATTACGCCAACTCAGCTACTCGTATCGCTCTTGAGGGTAACGACGTGCCAATGAAGGGAAGCAGTGCGACGCCAGCGGTGTACCCTGCTGCCATGGTCGATTTAGTTCAAGCTCAACGTCCTTCACCGCAACAGGACCGTGCCAGCAGGTCTACCGCGATCAAACTTTGTCAAGATAAGGCTCTTGGCGCCCTTGCAGCCGCTATCAACCGGGCTACAAGCAAGAAGCCAGGACAGCAAGCTGGTCGCCCGCCTCGGGACTGGAGTCCCGAAACGTCGGATGACGAGAGCACACCGTCGGAGGAGAGCGCTGACTCGGTAAATCGAGCCAAGGGCTACAACCCTGCGTTGAGCTTTCTGCAAAGGCTAACGCTAGAGAAGGCGGGTGATCAGAATTCTGGGAGAAACCCGAAAAGCGATGTCCCAAAAACTACACTGCCAAAAATCCGGATACAGCGCACTCGACAAGACCGTTCTGCGCAGTCCCACAAACATTGATCATGCAAGCTTTTGGACTCTCCGTTGCGTACTGATGTATTCGCCTTCCTTTGCGTTTTTCAGGAAACGACGCCTTTGGCTCCTAGACTACGTTGTTTGGAAAGGGGGCTTGGGTGAGACACTTTAGGGGTATGGGCGAAGCTGTTGACTGGGAAAGCAATGTCGGATTTTTTTAGTTCATAGAGTAAGGCAATGCGTCAAATGTACGTTTCATCAAATTAGTGTCACAGCGCTGGTAATCAATGTTTTTACTCCGCGCGGTCTAGGCGTTCTAAATTTTGAGATTCCCCCTATCCCGCATTGTGAATAAGCAGGGCGAACGCATCTAATACGCCACCGAGTTGAGTGTACTAGAACTACAATACAAGAGCAAGAAAACATACTATAGACTTGCGACGGCATCAGTCGTTGAGCTAACAGCGAGAAGGTACATGATAGACGAATTAAGTGAAGGGTTGTGAGCTGCAGGGTAGCCCAATGCAATGTTCACCAAGGGGCCCATGCGGCAGTCTTTCGTTGCAAACCAACTGCATTCTGACCCGTGATCACCATGCACAATGCGTTCTAAACCCATTGTTCCCGCTTGAATAGGTCAGTGCGGGCCTGAGCATCCTATTTTCCTCACTCCCACGCCAAACGAGAGGCAGCATCCGGTCTCATGGCCTCTGTGTTATTGGCCAATGAGGTCTCCCTCTCACCGCCCGCCATGAAGACCCGCATTAAGTGTAGTGGGTGCTCACTTTTTCCTCACCCCACGTTCATGTTGTCCACGCCCTTTAGATCACATACGCCTCGACAGTCGACACCACTGGCTGGATTAAAGGCTGGGGACATGTCACCGTTGTTCTGATCTCACATAGATAACTGCCTATCAAACTCAGATTCGCAGTGCAGTGCAGTGCAGTGCAGTGCAGAATCGACGCTTAGCGAGGGCCTGTGACTCATCAAGATCTCCTCACGAGTGAGACGCAACCTCCAAGCCAACGGCTCTCGACAGTCCCGTACGCCTTCTAAACAGACAAAGACCATGGCACCCGCCAGCATGGACGAGACGGAGCCTCTTCTAGGCTTGACGGCGACGCTCTCCAACTCGCTCCCCGCCACAGAAACCGCCGTCCACGCGCACGAGGACCTGCCGCTCGACTTTGACCCCAGCGGCGACCCAGACAACCCGCGCGAGTGGCCGAGCCCTTTCAAATGGAGCATCACACTGCTCCTCACCGCGCTGGCGTTTACTGTGTTTGTCTTTCCTCCCATCAGGTGACAAAGGCCAATATCTGACTGCCCCAGCACATTCAACTGCATCTCGGTGGTGCCCATCGCCAACCGCATCGTCAGCGACCTCGCCCCCGACGGCCGCCCCGACAAGTACGCCAGCGTCCTGCTCGTCACCATCTGGGAGCTCGGCGAGGCGGCTGGCCCGCTGCTCATCGCGCCCCTCTCCGAGATTGTCGGTCGCTGGCCCGTCATGAACGTCGCCAACACGCTGTTTGTGCTGACCACCCTCCTCGCCGCGTCCGCGCCGACCGTCCCGCTGCTCATCATGGCCCGCGCCCTCTCCGGCCTCGTCGTCGTCTCCAACGTGCTTAACCCGGCCATCGTGGGCGACATTTTCGATCCGGACCACCGCGGCTCGCCGCTGAGCCTCGTCGCCCTGGCGCCGCTCCTCGGCGGCGCGGCGGGGCCTGCCATTGGTGGTGCCATTGCCGAGACACTTGGCTGGCGCTGGGTGCTCTACATGGCTGCCATATTCGTCGGCGTCTGCCAGGTCCTATTCCTGACCTGCTTCCGCGAGACGTACAAGGTGGCCATCCTGCGACGCCGGGCGCGCCACAGACAGGCCATGGACGCTGAAGGTGCACCCAATCGGGAGAAGAAGGGGAAGCGCGGGGCGCTCGTCGAGTCCATCGTCCGGCCTTTTATCGTCTTCGGCTCGTCGGGCGTGCTCATGGCCCTATCCCTCTTTGGGTCCGTCGTCTTCTCGCACTTTTACAGCTTCGCCGTCACGCTGCCCGACATTTTCGAGGACCGGTACCATCTCTCGCCCGCCGTGACGGGGGGTTCCATGGTGTGCTTCAGCATCGGGTCGGCCGCGAGCGTCATGGTGTGCAACGTGACCCTAGACAGGATCTACGTGCGGATGAAGGCGGCAAACAACGGCGTGGGGCAGCCCGAGTTTCGTCTGCCAATGGTCATTGTGGGCGGGTTCGCGCTGCCCGTCATGGTGGCCGCGTACGGGTGGGCGGCGGAGCTGCGGGTGCCGCTGTGGGTTCTGCTCGTGCTCATGGGGCTGGTCGGGTTCGCGCTCATGCTGGCTTTTGTGCCCGTGTCGGCGTACGTGGTGGATGCGTTCGGTCTGTACGCGGCGAGCGCGATGACGGGGCTCATTGTCGCGCGGTGCCTGATGGGCACGTTCCTCCCGCTGGCGACGACGCCGCTGGTCCGGAACTATGGGTTCGGCTGGGGGTTCACGATCCTGGGGGCCGTCAGTCTGGGGCTGGCGCCGATTCCCGTGTTGGTGTTCCGGTACGGCGAGCGGTGGAGGCAGCTGTCCAGGTACACCAGGAGCAGCTGATGGGTGGGTTTTGCGTGGGTAGCCACATGTAGTCATTGAATGTTGGAGTTTCGCTGATTGGGAACGTTGCTTCCCGTGGCCGCTTCGGATCTGCCCTTCTCGCTCATCGACCCGTCTGCCTCGTCCACCCACGCATCACCCAGTTCCTCGAGCGGGCCCTTGTCCCAAGATTCCCATGCTTCTTCTTCGGCCCGACGTGCATGCTTATGTGTTTTGACAATGTTGTAGATCGTAACAGGGTCCATGACAACATCAGGCTGCTCCTGTACGTAGAACTTGGTCCACGTGCTTTAAATACGCAACAAGGCCTCAAAATCAATTGTGAGCGAAAAAAGCCCAAAATGGCCCCCCCCCTCCCCCAAAAAATCCGCATCCTGATTGCTGCTTCTCTTGATCCCTATGGCGCAGAAGAGATGAGTTGGCTTGACTAGTCTAGGTCAGTCCACAGGGTAGGGTACCTGAAGCTCGAGACAAGAGGACTCGCATCACCAGGGCAGTTGTTGTTAGCATCGCCCCCCGCTTCCGATGCCGTCACTAACAGCTCTCGCCAAGGCTTGGCGCAGCGTCGATCAATGCCGGAGCATAAATCACTGCCGGCCCCGCGTTGCTGTTCTTCCTCCGCAGATGTAGCTATGATCAGCTCCCTGGACTGAAGCAATACCTCCCTTGACGGCCCGAATTTGTTGCCTGCGTGGCCTCAGACGTGGGACTGCGCCGTAATCACTGCCATACCTGCAATCGTCCTCTCCTCCCGACAGAGTCGGACAGGACTGTTGACTGCCCGCTCGTATCTGCCGGCGACTGCCGATCCACGCATGGCCAGCGTCACAATCGCAACACGAGCCTTGGACCGCCGATCCCGTATCCTAGGTTCATGCTTGGCTTCAAGCATGGTAAGGCTGAGCCAGGCGACGCTTGGCAGACTGCCCACCACCATCGGACCATCATCCCCAACATACGAGACTCGTGCTACGTCATGCCATGTCATGCCACGCCGACAGGTGAGGAAGACCCAAGAAGAGCGTGAAGATAACCGAGGTCGAGTCAAGGATGATTCTTGTTTCGATTTGTGAGGCGCGTGTGGTATTGCAGGGCACAGCACGAAGCATGACGAGGCCCCAGTTGTAATCTCATGCTCAAAGACATTTAATCTCAGAGTCCCTGGACAACGCAATCCTCCCCTCAGGTAGTCGATCCTCCCACACGCCACCGCGCCAGCAGCAACCTTAGTTCCATACATCTACATCGATTCCCTCGTCGTCTTCCTCTTCACCTACACCAACACCAACACCAACACCAACACAATCACCAACATGCACACCATCCTCACCCTCCTCCTCGCCGGCACGGCCGCCGTCGCCGCGCCCCTGCAGCCCCAAGCAACCAACGCAACGTGCCTCGAGCGCTCGCAGCAGCTGCAGCACTGGAACATCGAAAACTTCGACTACCACGCCTCGTACATCTTCACCAACCCAGCCCACCAAAACTCCCACGGCTACGTCAACTTCACCCTCGCCAACCCAGCCCTCGATGCAACCGCCACCTGCACCGCCTCCTCCTCGCAGCTGTCCGAGTTCTTCTACGGCAACCAGGTCTTCCACTGCGACGTGCCCTCCTCCCTCGGCGGGCCCGCGACGTTCACCTACTCACGCACCACGGGTGATCTCCAGATCAGCCAGACCTGGACGTGTCCCGACGAGCAGGCGCGCTTTTCGGCCGTGGGTGGCGTCACGCTCGACCTCGACTGCCGGGACGAGACGTGGCAGAACCCGGACTGGGAGCAGGGCCAGCTCTACTCGGTGCGGACGGTGACGTGCGATCTCGTCGATGCGCAGGCCCCGATTCGGGAGATTAGCGGGATCCGCAGGAAGGTCTGATGTGTCTTCTTCTTCTCTTCTTGGTGGATATTCAATGGTGTTCAGCTTTGGCGGTAGTTTTTCTGCGTAATGAATACAACGACATGATCAAAAGGGCCGCTGGGGAGAGTGCATGTCTCACGCCACCTCGAGTCGCCATGGTGACTACGAAAACTGGAATGCGTCCTCGACCCCCCCAGACGCCCAGTCCATCAACCACGCATCGAGCTCGGGCCCCCACGTGAGCGGCGCAGTTGAAGCCGCCTCGGGCACCTCACTAGGCGTCAGCGCGCCAACCTCCTCAAACGTACGCCTCCAGCCGATCACGGCGCCCCTGATCATCTCGCTCCCGCGCGTGTACACGTCGTCCTCATCCGTGACGAGCCCCACGGCCGCCGGCACCGCCCCGTACAGCACCGCCGCGCGCTCGAGCGTGCCGAGCAGGTCCACCGTCTGCAGAATCTGGGCGCGGTCCCAGCACGGGTCGTCCTGCAGGCAGAGCCGGTAGATAATATGCGTCATGGCGCTAAAGTGGAGGTGAATCGGGCTCGCGTGGCCGGAGACCTGCGCGGGCGTAAAGGCGAGGAAGTTGTCCATGCAGCGCGCGGCGGCGGCGAGGCAGCTCGTCAGGGCGGTCGTGCGCGTCATGGCGACCCAGTTGTTGGTGAGCGGCGTGTGGTGCAGGGCGAGTTCGTAGATCATGGCCTCGACGGCGGAAAGATGCGAGACGACGTACTCTATACATGTGTGAGAATCTTGGCGCGGGTGAGGACACGGACGTACTGTTCTCGAGCACCTCGGGCGGTGTCGCGCTCTTCATTGTCTCGAGGCTGCCCCGGAGGGTCTTGACATGCACGCCAGGCGACGCGCCCGACGCCAGCGAGGCCTGGCACGCGGGTCTCGTCTCAGCAGGCCGCCACATGGACAGCGCGTTGACCTCCTCGAGGATGGTGGTGATGCGAGCGATGGCGACGAGGACGTGGTCTTGGTCGCTCTCAGCCTGTGCCGCCAGGGCCTGGAGACACATGTCCATGTGCGGTGTCCAGCCCACGGCCGCCGTCTTGATGAACCACGAGAGGCTGCTGGTCAGCGGGGGGGTCTTTGATAGGACATGAATGCTACTGACCACGCGCACATAATGTAGCAGCCCAGCACGGCACGCCTCTCCACATTGGTCCAGACCACCTCGAGCACCGCCTTCTTCACGGGGCAGCCGTAGGCCTTGCCGGGCTCCAGCTCGCGGCACGGCAGCTCCGTGGCATGTCTGTCCAGGTGGAGGTCGAACATCATGCTGCGGGCCAGGTTGCCAAAGACGTTGAGCGTCGGTTTGCCGCGAAACTTGCTGTGCAGCCTTCGGTCAGGTCAGTCAGCACACGTCTCTGCTTGGTAGCGACAGGAGATTCTGTACCAGCTCACGTAGCCTATGAGGCCCAGCAGGTGGTCCATGTCACGTTCGAGGTCGATGAGGAGGGCCCGCGCCGTTTCTTGCCGAAGCTCGCGCTCCAACCGCATCTGCTCCCCCGTCGAGCTGGCGCATGTAGCCTGCATGACCCGCCAGAGAAAGGGGTACTCCCGCTGCAGGTCAGCTGGTGTTGTTCTCTCTGCTACATGGAAGTATGGGAATGACGGTAGGTAGTTCTCGCGGAACAAGCGTAGGCATCGTGCGTCGTCTTCATCCGTGTTCATGTCCCTGCTTGGGGCACCGCGCATGGGAGGGTCAGCATTCTGTTGTTGTTTCTCAGGGCTCGCAGCATCTCGCGCTTCGTGAGAGACACTGTCCGACTTCTCAGACCCGTACCGCGACGCGTAATCCGACGTAGGTTGGCTGTGAGGGTGCGGCGTCTGCTGCTGCTGGCCCTGCTGGGAGAGCAAGCTCACGAGTGAGTCAAGCTTCTCCTCTAGCTTGGCCGTCCGCCCCTTGGCCGTACGGTTCACCCTCTTGCGCACCACGGGGGCCGCCACACAGTCCTTCTGCAGTCGTACGCAGCGTTCACACGTGCGACTGTTGCTGGGCCGAGGCTGAGGCTGGAGGACACACTTGCACTTGGCCCTGACGCAGCCGGCGCACGCCTTGCCGTAGGGCGCTGATTCCTTGACGGCGTCGGCTTCACGTTGTTTTGCAGCGGCGGAGTTCATTTTGGCCAGGGATGGATTTGCTTTGCTGAGTGACGCAGTGCTGATGGATGAGCAGTGAACAATTGAGGTCTATCAGATCAGCAGATGGGCGACGGCGGATTTGACGCGCAACAGGGACAGAATCCCGCCGCTGGGCGACTGGAGCGACAGCCGTATCGTATTACCCCGACACCCTGGTCCTCCTGACGGCGGAGTTGGAGCTGTTAGTCTCGGGTGAGTCACCCCTGTCGTATGATGAAGCCTGCGACAGCGTGGCTGATGATGGTCTGGTCGAGGGAGACGATGAAGATGCGCTCTTGTCGCTCTGTGTGAAGCAGTGAACCAGCATCACAAGAGCAAGAGGCGGCTCATCGACATTTACTGCAAACGAAACCCCGATTGTCAGACGCCATCAAGTGAACAAACTAAGGTCGCTTCTCCATTCACGCCTTCATCGACAGCCCTGCGGAAACTAAACTAAATCCCGGGTCTGGGCACGCGCGCTTACCGGCACGCTCCACGACGTGGCGCCATCCTTGCTGCAATCATATCAATGCACCCGATTGATGAATCCCGCCTTTCTGGCGGACTGTCGCTGCTTAAGTCCGCCGTAAAACCGCACGGGTGTCGATCAGTACAAGATCTGACATGCTGACTCTATATCAGCCATTGCTGGACCACCTCCTCTCCTGCGGCTCACACACAATGGACTCATCACCCGGCACAACCACCGCCTCTCCCATAATGGCGCCTCAGGAGATGCTCGAAAAGACGGCTTCGGCCACGCCAACCGCCGAGCGCGCCGACACAACACCCCCCAACACGGGCACCGACACAACCACAGACCAAGGCCATGCCGTCCACAAGACAGACACCAACCTCTCCTACTCGCGGCGCTTCCTCACCGGCTGGCCCCTCTTCTCGGTCATCGCCGGCGTCTCCGTCGTCGTCGTCCTCACCCTCCTCGACCTCGCCATCATAGGCACCGCCCTCCCCCAGATCACCAGCGACTTCCACCGCCTCGGCGACGTCGGCTGGTACATTAGCGCCTACACCCTCGGCAACGCCGCCGTCCAGCCCCTCTCCGGCAAGATGTTCACCTATTTCAACCTCAAGTGGACCTTTCTCCTCTTCTTCCTCGTCTTTGAAGTCGGCAGCGCCCTCTGCGGCGCCGCCACCTCGAGTGCCATGCTCATCGCTGGACGGGCCGTCGCCGGTATAGGCGGCAGCGGTCTTGTTAATGGCGGCCTCACCATCATCATGGCCGCTGCCAAACCCGAGCGCATGCCCCTCTACACGGGTCTCGTCATGGGCGTTGGGCAGGTCGGCATCGTCGCGGGGCCTCTCCTCGGTGGCGCCCTCACCCAGCACGCCAGCTGGCGCTGGTGCTTCTACATAAACCTGCCTCTGGGCGTCGTCGCGGGTGCCCTCATGGCCTTTGTCAACGTTCCCGAGCAGAGGCCCAAGGATCCCTTTAGTCTCGCCCTCGTCCGCCGACTCATCCCCGTCTTCGACCTCCCCGGCTTCGCCCTCCTGGCCAGCGCCACCGTCATGCTGCTCCTGGCCCTGCAGTTCGGCGCCGAGTCGTACGGCTGGCGCGCACCCACCGTCATCGGCCTCTTTGTCGGCGCTGGCGTGGGCTATGCCGTGTTCGCCTTTTGGGAGTGGCGCCTCGGCGAGGACGCCATGATCCCGCTCTCCATCCTCACCAGCCGCGTTGTCTGGTGTGCCGGTCTCTACATGGGCTTTCTCATGTCCTCGGTCATTGTCGGCACCAACTTTATCCCCATCTACCTGCAGAGCGTCAAGGGCCTGTCCCCGACCATGAGCGGCGTCTACATGATGGCCACTGTTGGCGCGCAGGTCGTCCTCATCGTTCTGAGTGGCGCCCTCGTCAACAAGTCCGGCTACTACATCCCCTGGGCCCTCGTCGCCGCAGGAGGCACCATGATCGCCTCGGGTCTCGTCTCGACCTGGTCCCGCACCACCGCCGCCGGGCCCCTGGTCGGCTACCTCCTCGTCATGGGCCTGCGAGGCACTGGCTTTCAGATACCCGTCATTGCTGTGCGCATGGCCGTGTCCGCCGCCCAGATCGCCATGGGCACCTCCTTCATCGTGTTTGGACAGAATTTCATGGGCTCCATCTTCACCACTGTCGCCAACGCCATCTTCCAGGAGACGCTGGCCACGCAGATTGGCCACATCAATGGCGTCAGCCCCGAGGCCGCCATCGCAGCTGGGGGTAGTGCGGACGCTGTGCGTGCGCTGGCACCGCCTGGCCCGACGAGGGACGCCATATTGGATGCGTACGCGGATGCCTTTAGCGATGTCTTTCTGTTGCTCATCGCGACGGCGAGCGCTGCCTTTGTAGTGGCGTTTGGGATGGGCTGGTATGATCTGCGGCCGAAGAAAGAGACCAAGGAGGAGACCAGAAAGAACGAGCCGCAGCAGACGGCTGAAGAAGTGTAAGATACCTGGACATGCATCTTTTCTTCCCCCAGGGCTGGCATGAAAGATATTCCCCTCTCATTCGCACAGGTGGACATATATAACTTAATACATTGTACTCCAACATCTATGATCCAACATGCAATGCCTGCCGTGAGACAGAACCTCTAATACGTACAATCAATACAAAGAAATCATGCCTGCTCTGCCACTGAAGACACAAACTCCACCTCAAAGATTACCCAGCCATGATGCTGCGTCCGCCGTCCGTCGTAACCCTCTTCCGGATACGGATCTTGAGCACCCCATTGCCCAGGTGCAGCACCCTCTTCTCCGTGGGCGTCTCCCCCTTTGGCGCGCCGTAAGACCGTCCAAAGGCGAAGACGGGCGTCGTCGACGTGCCCCCGCCCTCCTTGCCGTTGAAGCCCGAGTCGTACGTCGAATCCTCCCCCGAGTGTGCCGCGACCGTCCCGTCGCCCGCCGTCTGTATGTCAATGACAGCGCTCGGCGCGAAGAGCAGTGCCTCGCCCGTGCGTAAGCGGACAACCCGCGAGAAGAGATCTCCCGCGACGTCGTCCTTCTTCAGCCCCAGCGGACGGATCCCCGTCTCCGTCTTGCTACCCTTCTTCATCCCCTCCTGGTCGCCATTCACGTTCGGGTCCAGCCAGCTCGAGGCACCGGCGAGATGCTTCTGCAGGGCCCGCATCCAGTCTGGGCTCGTGAAGCGATGCACAATCGTGACGCTGCACAGGTCCAGCAGACGTGGTGAGATGGTCGGCTCCTGCGTGGAGATGATGACACGCGTGGCAATGTGGCGCTGCAGACGGATCGTGCTCAGGAGATTCTCCGTCAGAGCCTGGCACTCGGCCGAGTTGGTCATGTATTTATGCGCCTCATCCAGCGCGACGACGCGGCCAACCTGCGTGTCTTGCTCGAGGAAGAGGCTGAGACAGATGCCAAAGAGCGAGCAGGCCATCTCGGCCGTGACGCAGGGGCAGCTCAAGTCGACAATGGTCAGTTGCCCGGCCTTGGGCGACCACGAGTTGCCGTGCTGCGGGTCGACGACCATATTGTTGCGGTTGCGGGACACGTGTCGGCCCAGAGCCATCTCGTACGCCCTGGCCTGGTCGGACACCATGAAACTTTCGAGCGTGTTGAGGCGCTGCTTGAGCGGCGCCAGCTGCGCGTCCGTGAGGGACTGCTCGTCGAGGTCCCTCTTGAACTTGGCATAGTTGAAACCGCTACCCTTTTGCTGCTGCGCCACACGGAGGTCGCGCAGGATGCGGATCACCACGTGTAGGTAGAGCGGTAGCGTGCCCTGGACGGATGAGACGGCCATGAGGTCCAGCATGCGCTTCGTGTTGAGGTGCTCCTGGTTAATGCGGAGGACTTCAATGGTGACGTTGGGCAGCTTGGCGTAAATTCTCTGCCGTCGTTAGCACAGATCTTTTGAAAAGGAAAAAGTATGCGTACCTTGATGTGCGCCACATTGGTCGGGGCACACAGCACCCTAACATCGACACCAGGATTAGAGCTAAGGAAAGCTGCCTCGCAGGGCGAGCCGCCCGAGTCAGACACAAACGTGTCGTAGTGGAACACGATACCGGTCAGCGGTTTTGGTAGCATGTTCACCTCATTCTGCAGCAGGCAGTTCTCAAGCAGGCAGCTGAGCGAATGCGACTTGCCCGAGCCCTGGGAGCCGCAGATAAATGTGCTCGAGGGCGCCGCCACGTTGAAGAAGAGACGCGGATCAGACGCTTCCCCGCTTGCATCACCTGCCAGAAGTCCATACTGCGCAAAGGGCTTGCTTTTGTCGGACCTGCCCGTCCTGTCGTGCTCAGCGAGGACGTGGCGCTGGACGGCCTGGGTGAAGATGGGGGCCGTGAGGACGTCACTCGGTGTGGTGTTCTCCGTCTCTGCGTCGAGGAACCGCATGTGTTTGGCAAACTCCTCTTCTTTTTTCACCGCTACGGGCTTTTTCTTCTCGCCGCCAAGGTTGAGCTTGCCCATGTCAAAGATCAACGATGGTGCTTCTGCGTTGGTCTTGGCAGGCGCGGCGTTAAATGTGAAGATGCGCGGGTTGCTGGCCTCCTTGGGAGCACCACTGGCCTTGAGAGGGGATTGTATGTGTGCTGGCGTGATAAGCTTGGGAGCGCGCGTTGGGGTCCTCTCGTTCTCCCCGCCAGCTGTAGTGGCGTCGTCGCGTCTTGAGCTGCTGAGGGCTTGTGAGGATTCTGAGGCAGATGGTCAGTGCTATCAGGAGTGTAAGTGGGTGTGAAACTCGCCTGTTTTGTCTGGAGAGCGAACACCACGACTAGTTCGGACTGTGGTGGCCTTGCGTCTCGGTGAGGTTGTGATTCCACTCTCAGAATCGGTGGAATCATATCTCAGCGAGGGCTGCAAGTGATACGAGGCCATGGTGAGTAGAGGGCACGCAGTGCGTGAGTGAAGCGTGTGCTTGCCAGTGAAGCTTGTGCTTATCAGTGTCTGGCCTGTGTTTTCACTTTTGTGAGAAATGGTTGGATGTTGGGTTCACGTGAAAGTCAGCCTCCTCATGAGATGAGATTGCCATGGGAATTTGGTCAAATTGCCTGCAGGCTCCCCCCAGGCGGGTTTGCAGGCTGCAGGGTCCTGTATGTGCCTGCCAAGCCCGATGAGGCCCCTGGCCAGTTCCGCGCTCCCGGGCATAGCGTCTCAATAGTGGATCAGGGCCCTGTCAATGTGCTGACCAAGGGCGCATTCACTGTTTACAGATAAACAATGGACGCGTCTGCGATTTCCACCTTGTTTGTGATAGTTGTTTGTCTATGTATATCTGTTCCAGATCCTCGCTAGTTGACGTCTGCGTAAAAGTGGTTCATTTGGAACGTGGCTGGCCCGCCAGTCATCGGCTCCGTGCCCAGTTGGAGAACTGTCTCGTTAGTCCACGCCATTGACACAGGAACGCAAGGCAAACTCACCAGTCAGATGCTGGCTCTCCGTAGGAAAGCCCTTGTTGTCGCGCAGATAGTCAAAGAAGCCCTTGGCGTCCAGGTCGACCGAGTGGCGCGCCGCGTCGGACACAAAGGTGTACACGTGCATCGCGCCGTTGAAGCCGTCCCAGAGCGTCCACGTCTGGCCCTCGACCTCGACGGTCCCGACGCTGCTGCCCACCGGCCAGAGGTCACCATAGTTGGCCAGCCAGACCATGATCTCGTAGTCGCCGCCGCTCGTCTCGTGCGCGGGGTCCGATGCCGTGAACATGTCGTAGGCCACGTTGGCCCGGATCGAGTCGCCGCTGTAGCCCCAGTCGGCCTGCGTGGGGATGCTGCCAATCTCATTCACGAGCTTCTTGTCGGCCAGTGTGCGGCCCGCGTAGGGGTAGCTCTTGACGGCATCGTCGTTGCCGGACCATGTCCAGTCCGCGCGCCACGCGATGCCGGAGCTGGATACCTCGTCCACGTAGGTGCACTGCTGGCCGGTACCGAGTGCGGCGCCCCATTTGTTGTTGTTGGCATAGTAGCCGTCCACGGTAGAGTGGCTGTACTGTTCGCACAGCGTCTGAGCCAAAGCTAAGGGGGCGATGCTGAGGAGAGTGAAGGCCTTCATGGTGATGTGGAATGTTCAAGTGAAAGATGGTTGATAAAAGTGTGTGGGTGCGACTGAAAGAAAGGCTACACCAGGTAGAATAACATAGAATAGAATGTAGATTTGAAAGAGAATGGTCTGAAAGGAACGACTTGCGCTTGAGTTCTCTCCAGACGCTGCTCAGCCAGGGCGAGGGCACGGCTTATGTATCCGTGGCCCTCATGCTGAGCTCTGTCCGGGACTAGACTAGACCAAGCGCTCGCTCGCTTCAGACTTCAGAGTATCGAGTCTATTCCCCACCTCCATCGGGAAATAGGGCACTTGTCCATCACAAGCTTCGACTAGTCCAAGGTACAAGCGTCCCTCCTTAGGGACCCTTTGCCCGATGGAGAGACCACCCGCCGTCCCTCGACGCTCACTCGCCAAATGCTAATGCCACAAACCTCTCGTCCTGCCCAATGTGCTCATGGGCGGCCCACAGCGACGGCATGGCCTCCAGCTACTGCGTGGTCCAAACGGCCTAGACGCGGTCCAATCGTCTCCACTGAGCGAGTAATGGGGGGCGGAGAGAGACAGTGCTTCACCTATCCGAGCGAAGACTGGTTCTCGACAAGTCGACCGGCGTCCGTCAGCCGAGTCAAGACACGCTGTCCTGAGACCAGCCAGGTCCACGCGCGAGTCGAGAGAGGCGTCCTGCAGCCGGGACTGGAATGCAAGACGCATAGTCTGGGCACATGGGTGGACACTGGACAGTTCGTATTTCTCGGCTCACGGCGGCTCGGATGCCCATCCGGCGCGTACGTGGCATGAAACAGGCACCGGTTGTTTCATCCATCTCGTTGGGGGCTGTGCCGATCTCGTGTCGGGCGACTTGTTGCTCGAGGCTCCAGTCGACCAGAGGCAAAACCTAAATAGCTCGTGGCTGGACGCGCGGGCGGTGGCAGCTAGCTCCCTTGCTTCACAAAAGCTTCCTTGACAAAGACAAGTCCATTTTCACGTCCCAATCAGGTCCTCCCAATGCCCCAGCACAAGACAAACCAGAGAGACCTACCAAGATGACTCGAGTACCAAAGTAGAAACGGACCTGAAGTGACCACCAGCGATGAGGGGGACATCACGTCATTGTCGCTGGTGCACTCCGCACCAACTCACCATCCACCCCATGTTCTCATCATCGCCTCTACGTGTACGATTCCACGTATCAACTGGTGAACACCCGTAGACCTCACAAAATGGCCACTGTCGACACTTCCCTCCCCGCCGAGCCAACAGGCGCCGCCGCCGCCTTGGCCGAGGCGCACGCCCAACCCCACGCCCTCAAGCTCTACGGCGGCTGGTTCTGCCCCTACGTGCAGCGCGCATGGATCACGCTCGTCGAAAAGGCCATTTCACATCAGTACATTGAGATCAACCCCTACAACAAGGACCCCTCCTTCCTGGCGCTCAATCCACGCGGCCTCGTGCCCACGCTGGCCGTGTCCGTGGGAGACGGCGAGAAGAAGCCACTGTACGAGAGCACGGTCGTCTGCGAGTATCTTGACGAGCAGTTTGATAGTGAGCAGAATGGGGAGCGACTGCTGTCAGGAGGACCATATGAACGCGCGAGGGCACGGCTATGGATCGACCATATCACGGGGAAGATCATCCCTGGGTTCTACAAGCTCCTGCAGCACACGCCAAACAAGGCGTACTCACTCGATGACGCGAGGGCGGAGCTGCACAAAAACATCCGGTCGTTTGTGAATGAGATGGCGACGGAGGGACCCTGGTTCCTGGGGCACACGTTCAGCATGGTGGACATTATGCTCGCGCCCTGGGCCAAGCGACTCTGGCTCATAGACCATTACAAGACGGGGGGCACTGGGGTTCCAGAGAGTGGAGAGGGCGATGAGACCTGGGACAGGTGGAACGCGTGGTTTGACGCCATCGTGGAGCGACCGAGTGTCAAGGCCACGTGGAGCGCGGACGAGAGGTACATGCTTGCCTACAAACGGTATGCAGAAGACACAACCAACTCGGAGGTAGCGCAGGCGACGAGAGAGGGGAGGAGGCTGCCTTGACCAGACTGGAAATTTGCTGAAGTCGGCTTGTAAATGGAATGAGATCAATGATGATATGGTCTAGCGAATTGAATACGTCGAGTCCGTACTGTGCGCACTCAGGACGACTTGACAGTAAAAGTCAATTCGCACTGTCCATATCGCTGTGCTTCCGGCACTGTACAGTGCGCCAAAATTAATACTGCCGCAACTGCACCTTCACTTCTTGTTCCCATCATCCCCGTCACCCGCAAACCATGTCAGACTCGACGCCGCCGCAGAACTCTCGATTCACAGCGCAGGCGACGGCGACGTCGCAGCGCCTCTCCTCCAATACAGTCGGTCTCGTCAGCGCCTCCGACTACCGCAAACGACGCGCCGAACTGCTCGACCAGCAGGACCGCGAGTCGCGCGAAGCCTCAGCAACAGGCACTGGGACGAGCACCGGGGCAGATACCACGCCTGCCGACAGCGAGGCTGATAATGGAAGCGCAGAGCCTGTGAAAAAAAAAGCCAAGAAGAAGAACAAGGGGAAGAAATTGCTCTCTTTCGATGATGATGACGAGGACGACGATGACGGAAAAAGAGACACGCAGGAAGACAGCGGTAAAGATGGCGATGGAGGGGGCAGCGAAAACAAATTCAAAGCCAACGCCTCGGTCAAGCTCGTACCCAAGGCCATGACGAAAGCAGCCCTGCGCAAAGAAGCCACCCAGCGCGAGGCCCTGCGCAAAGAGTTCCTCAGCATCCAGGACGCCGTCAAGAATACGGAGATTGCCATACCCTTTGTCTTCTACGATGGCGCCGACATCCCCGGAGGCACGGTCCGTGTCAAAAAGGGCGACTTTGTGTGGTTCTTTCTGGACAAGAGCCGAAAGGTCGGTGCAGACATGGGCGTCGGCGAAACGGCAAACGCAGCGAGAGCGTGGGCTAGAGTAGGCGTGGACGATCTGATGCTCGTGAGAGGGAGTATCATAATTCCTCATGTAAGTCCCCATTGCACTCTATGGAGGGAACTCTATTGCTGACAGTATGTAGCACTACGACTTTTACTACTTCCTGGTCAACAAGTCCACCGGCCCCGGGGGCCAGCGCATCTTCAGCTACTCCTCCGATGCGCCTCCCACCCCCGTTGCTGCGGCGCCCGCGGCCCCAGAGGGCCTGTCCACTGCGGAGTCGAAAACGGCGGCCATCAAGGCATTGCCTGACGTCAAGACGCTCGAGGGCGCCAACGACGATCCCACGTTGACAAAGGTGGTCGATCGTCGCTGGTATGAGCGCAACAAGCACATCTTTCCCGCCAGCACGTGGCAGGACTTTGACGCGGGCAAGGACTATGCCAAGGAAGTCAGGCGCGATGCGGGCGGGAACACATTCTTCTTCTCGAGGTGAAACGAGGAGATGTGGCGATGGGCGCTCCGTGGTGTCTGTGTGTTTTGTTTGAAGCTTTCTGCATCCTGGCGGCTTCAGCCGACCATCATCCAGACGCCGCCCGCCACCGGGCCCAGCACAAGCCATCCAGGCCAGAAGACCATGAGAAATACCGTCTGCCCTCCTCCGAGGACGAACGTCGCAACCTCGTGGAAAGCCTTCTTCCTCAGCACGCGGCACGTCTGGCTCTCCCACGCGTACCACACCCACGTGGCCGACGTGGACGCGCTGACCTTGGTTGCGAGCCACCCGTTGAGGGTGACCATCTTGCTAGCGTACAGTGTCGTGCAGGCGAGGATGTATGCCTGGACGCAGAGAAAGGTCGATACGGCGTGGATCATGCGCTGGACGTGAAGCGCATTCACAAATGTGGGCGTGAGCGTGCTGAGGAGGGTGTTGGCCGTGCCGAGGGGCAGGTCGGTCTCGCCGTGCGCCGGCGTCAGAAGAGTCACCTGGTCCATTGTGAGAGGATGTGAATCAGGCTGGGACGTTGAGATTCAGCTTTACCCATCTGCGGCGGCAGCGGAAGGTCCTTGAAGTCCTTATATTGGTCCTCTTTCTGTCTAGAGCATCGCAACCCCACCACCACGATCGTCACAAGAACACTTTGCCCCTCCATACATCTGTCGTCGACCCTTACAAGTCGCCCAATGGGACACTGGAACATCAGCAGATGCCATCTACAATGTGATTTCACTGGAATCCCATGTCTGCATGGCCGGATCAGCGAGGCGCGTCGAGTGCTGGCCCGACGTGGATGCACGTGGGGCTGATGATTCGTTCGGCTTGGTGGGGTCGCCGAGATACGGACCCGTGGGGACTTGCTTCCCCTCGCGCCACGTCCTTTTTGCCTGCGACGAATGCATTGCTAGGCGAGTTAGGGCGGCTGCCTCTTCTCCTGGTATGTGTCTAGGCCGGTGGTAGGGTAGATTTGATGGTGATAAGATGCGCGCTTTGCCTGTCTCGAGATCGTATAGTGAGCCAATTGGGTGACCCACGTGTCGGATGCTGCATCGCAAACGCCTGGCTCGTGCGGGAGTTGTCGGTTGTCAGTATCTCGCAGGTGGCTTTGTTCGACGCAGACCGGTGGTCTAGGTCGCGGTTGGCGGCATGTGCTGTCCGATGGATGCTTGCATTCAAAGCCAGTGGCTCATAGCTTCAGAGCTATGCGTTCTTCCGGGGAGGAAAGTAGAGGGTCCTTGCGAGAACTAGATAATCTGTCCTTGGGAGAAGCCAAAGAAGAAGAGAAGCAACGAAGTGGAAAGGTGGAAAGGGCAGAATAGGCAGAACTGGAGGGACTATATTGATCGAACATCAGAGCTTAAATGTGAGCAGACGAAGTACTCATTCGCCAAGTTCCATGGCTTCCCTAATACGTTGCCCCAGAGGCGATTTATCTACTAGTAAGCGTGCTTATCCCGTCCTACAACCATCTAAGTCATGGTACTGACGAGACTACTACGCCCAAGGCGCAAAATTCCGACGTAGGACAAATTGTCAAGAGTTTCTGTCCTGAAGAAATAGAGTTTCATACAACTGAAAGATAATCGACGAGGACAAACTCGCCTATACGAAGCAGGTCATCTCCTCTATAACACAGGTCGTTGCTACAGTGG
Source organism: Emericellopsis cladophorae (assembly GCF_022114955.1). Lineage (NCBI taxonomy): Eukaryota > Fungi > Ascomycota > Sordariomycetes > Hypocreales > Bionectriaceae > Emericellopsis > Emericellopsis cladophorae. The sequence goes on from NW_026251000.1 coordinate 63,205, forward strand.
AGTTTGCAGACTAGGACCCTGCGTGGGATGAGGAGCCTGTTGAGGACTATCTAAGCAAGAACTCATGCACGCCCTTCTGCTCTAGGGCACCCGGAGAGTTCACTGACGTGGGCTTCGCACTCCTGACCGCAGATCCGTGGTATGGCGGCCGCGCACCTCAGTACGACTACAGGGAGCCCATAATATACGTTCTACTCGGCCACTGGGAGCGTGACGACGACGACGACCAAGTTGACAGTAACGAAGATCGAGCTGGCGATGACGACGAGGACGGGCTCCACTTGCTCCTTATCGAGCCAGGTTCTGTGGTGATGAAAGATCACAACAGCTCGCGACAGGCAACCGAAGAAGAGGTACTCAAGTTGGGGTTAGTGGAGTGCGAAAGTCAAGGTTATGCAAAAGAATATGCCAAAGCTGGTCTGCACGGAAACGGGGAGCCAACACCTGCTCACGCTACTGCCAGCATCACACAAGGCTCCATCTCTATGTAGACAATGAACAAGGCGATTGATTAGGAAGCCGCTGGTACACCGAAATCTTCTGCGGCCTTGCTCGGTGGTTATGGCGCTCTTGTGTCACCCAAGACCAGGACAACTACTGAAGCGGTTTTCACCGCTGCGGTCACATACCACCCAATGGTCAGGTGCAGGAGACACGGACATACTAAGAGGAACTAGCATTAGCAACAATATCATGATTAGCACAGTAGATAAGCAAACTCTGAAATTTCAGCTAAAACAGGCTACGTTGGGTGTAATTTAGTGAGCCCTAGTGTCGCAATGACCTCCTGCGTAGCTTGCAGCATCTGGTCCTCGCTGTATTCCATCCATGTCTCCTCATCTTCAACGACCTGTCGATTACGATCACGAGCAGCGGCAAGCTTTTCCGAGACCTTCCAAGCTTCTTCTTCGACTTGGTCAACAAATTTTGCCCAAGCTTCTCTTTGAAAGTTATTAGGATAGCCGAAATATTGACGAAGGATGTTCACAGTAATGAAAGTTTGTGGTTCCTGGGCAACATTAGTTGTATTTCAAGAGCTCCCGCACTCAGACCACCGACATCGTATGTACCAATCATGTTATCCAAACGAAACGGGTATATTTCAAGAGATAACAGATCTTCGTAATAAGCCCGCAGAAGGCTTGGGGCATGGTATCCAGCATGGTTGCGGTAGTGATCTACGTGCTCTGGAACTTCCAAAGGCCCTTCGCTCAGTAATGAGGACAGCTCGCACCAGTCCGCCATCAAGCGAATACTATCTATTTCTCTTATTAGCGTATAGATATGTAGCCATGGAAAGACTTACTGGCTTCCGTATCTAAGATGATGTGCTGAAAGCTATTGTCGGGGAAAGCCAACGCAATGTCCATCGATCTCATGTATTCAACATTGGGCCCAGAAGAACGCTCGGCTCCCAAGGCATCCGTTGTTTTCCAACTTATCGAGCTGGGATCCCTTGCCCCCAGCGCCTTCTTGTTATCGCGGTAGTCGACCATCCGCGCACTCGGATACCAAATAGTCTCGCCATGATGGATTTCGTCAACATACGGTAATCGCTCGATCAGTGAAATAACGCGAGGCGCCAAACGTAGCTCATCTCTTAGATACGCTACATCGAGAAGATGACGTCCTGTTTCTACAGGGGGGAAAATGACGCGCTCGGGATGAATGTAGAAGAGGTTTATGAAGTGATTGTATATGTCGTTGAATACACTCACAAGAGTCTCCTCTCGGTACGACAGCGGCGAGTCATCTGCTGGTGGTACGGTCATTCAGGGAGCACCCCTATACTGCACCAGCTGCGACTCATTTTCAGGTGGAGCTGCGCACATATCCATTGAATTGGCTATTACAGGGGTGTTGTGGAAACAGCAACATGAATTCGTGTTGATACTATTGCTGTTGTCTTCTACTGGAGAAGCATGGTCATGCGACGCGCCTTGCAGCCCAGTTCCGTTGCGCGTGGGGGATCAGAGTAACGGGTTAAGCGATACGCCACGAGACAAGGATAAGGCTTGAGCTGGGTTATAAGGATATGCTGGTATGTGGGATAGTTGGCGAGGTTGATGACTTGAAACTTAGCATCTTCATCAACAGACTCTAGCAGCTTGCAGCACGATGAGTACTGTGACTATATTATACTCTCGAGTCCTGCTGCACATAGTCGGGCGCGAATCACACTCACGCTGGTTCCGTGCCGCATGGAGAGACCAAAGCAGTGTCGTACCGAATCCAGAGGCAATAATATAGAGCATATAGTTATGCCAAATACATCATCGGCCTATACGTTGCGTCACCCTGTCTGCAACATACCACAACTTCGATAACCCTTTGCACGCAGCCAAGCTACCCTCAACTCAATCGCCATACTATGATAGTCTTGGTGCAGGACTTCGTGATGCAGCAGGTCAGGCGCAAAATTGCTCTGCTGTGATTCTGGACAAAAACTCGGGCATTGGGACAGTCATTTTCTACTCTGCGCAGAGTCACAGGGTCATATTGATTTGAAAAGCAGTTACCACACAAGAGACTGTTCAGATCGCAATGGTAGTTGAGGGCCTATAAGAGGTAGTAATTTCATGAGCTATATTAGAGCATAGGCACATAAGAAAGTCGTGAGCTATTTTATGTATCGTCAAGTACAGGGTGATAATCAGAGGAAAATGTAAGGTATATATAAAAGGTATATTATTCGACTTATTACACAACTATACGCGCCTGTTATATATACTGTAGCTTTTCCTCTAATTATAACCCCGTACCTAACGATATATAAAAGATAGTTTACGACTTTACTATAAGCCTACGTTCTACGTATAGCTTATTAGATTACCACGTCCCCGTGCGCCCTTGGACTAATCTAAAGCTTGGTTAATTACATCCGATTGCGGCAGACCGACGTAACCTACATTAATCCGCTAATTCGAGTGCCCGAACATTTTGCGGTAATCATCTTCTCCTAGAACGAATATCAGTCGACGAACGTACCCACATCCAGCCCGTCACGCCTGTGGACTCGATCCCGATGATGTGGTGTCAACGGGTGGCGTTCTCCGTTGCCCCGTGCACTTGTAGAGTCATGAAACTTTTTCGCCCGGAGTTCCGGGTGCAGGCGAGGAATATATTTGCAATTACACGAAACTGCTAATTAACGTCGACTGAAGCTCATAGCCACATGCAGTACTAATAACTACCACGAACACATCAGGGACATGCTTGACTCGCGAAATGTAAGACCCGGCTTTGAAAACCTGCATCAACAGTCACTTAACTCATCATGCCAATGCTGCTCATTTACGGAGCGACAGGTTACACTGGTCGTCTGGCTAGCCGACATGCCAAACAGCTCAGCCTGGACTTCACAATTGCTGGTCGCACAAGCAGCATCAAGACACGGGAGTTTGCCTCTGAGCTTGACGTCTCCTATCGCTTATTTGACGCTGACCAGTCCGATGATATTGACGCCTCTCTGGACGGAATATCTGTCCTACTCAACTGCGCGGGCCCCTTTTTTCGAACTGCCGGACCACTGATATCCGCCTGCATGCGAAACGGTGTGCACTACTTGGACATTGCCGCGGAACTCGACAGCTATAGATTAGCGGAGAGACATGACGGCGAGGCGAAAACTGTCGGGGTGATGCTTCTACCCGGATGCGGTGGTAGCGTGGCCATGTTGGGTTGCTTAGCCGCCCACGCCCTCGACCACGTCAAAAAACCAACACGCATCGATATCTCCATCTGCGTCACTGGTGCCATATCACGCGGCTCGGCCATCAGTGCTTCCGAAAACATGACGGCCGAATGTCTTCAGCGCCTAGATGGGGAGCTGGTCAAGGCTGAGACAAGCAACACCATACAACTCGACTTTGACAACAGCCACGGCAATGTGACAAACTATCCTGTGACTCTTCCGGACCTCATCACAATTTGGAAGTCAACCGGCGTTCGAAACATTCGCACATTCATCCACGTTGCTGGCGAAGCCTTCTCTCGTGGTGATTTGTCCAAGCTGCCAGACGGTCCGACGCAGAAGCAAAGAGAGGAAACGCCATACCATGCTGCTGTGGAAGTTGTGGGCGAGAATGAGACGGTTGCAAGAGCGGTTCTGCACACGGTGAATGGGTATACATTTACAGGTGTGGCGTCGGTCGAGGCCGCAAAGAGAGTGCTGGCCGGGTCGGCCAAGGCTGGCTTCCAAACGCCTGCTGACATTTTCGGAAAGAATTTCCTCGACGCGATTCCAGGTACACAGATTAAAGACATGTAATTACGGATTAGACAGTTCTCAGTTCTCCCTTGGTGGCCAACGTGAATCACAATATGAGCCGGCAGCTTGATCTTCTCAAGTCTGCACGTCATAGCTGAAAGGAGAGGGGAGCAAATCGCCGATGTACTTACATGCATTGAAGTGTCTCAACGGACTAATGTGCAGTTGTCATTAGGGACCACAGAGGACAATACACTTTCAATTGTTAAATGAAATGTGTGGTCAATTTCCACGAGTCCGGTGCACAGGACAATTCATAAGTTTATCTTGCGCTTCCACTGTCACTGTCCTTGGAAATTGCTTTGTAGAACCCATTTAGCGCATGATTGACACAATGAACAAACAATCTTCAGATCCAATGCACCCATCACCGTCCGCTTGTGAATCATAGGTCCATCTATGAGGGTTGGATCATTTCGTTGTCGTGAATCGTGCCTCGCCTCAATGACCACGCAGGTACTAGGGCAGACCCGCAGTTCATTCATGAGCGGCGGAGCTCGGAGCTCCGGTGTGCGCTCGAATGCAGCATGCGGGTGCCAGTCTGAACTGCGGCCATAGTTTGTCATACAAACTTTCTTTTGTGTTTGTAATGTGCTTTGGGGGCCTTCGTTGCATAAGCAGATAATTTGCCAATAGTTACGGCCTTCCGAGCAGATTTGTCATGAGAAAACGCCTACGGGACATGCGACCAACACATCCGTTCAGTATATATGAAGTTGAATATATGAAGGACAATCCAAAGATACGAATGAAATATCGGTCAACTCTACTCGCAAACTCCAACTCTACTCATCCAGGCCTGGTCGTCTACTGCATCGCTATGCCTAGCTATCTTGTTACGGGAGCGGGAAGAGGACTGGGCGTACGTACGACTCTCGTCATGAAAGACACAGTCACACTAAGCTTGCTTTAGTATGCAATCGTCGAGGCTCTTGCTTCCCATCCGTCCAATGTCGTCTTGGCTGTGACGAGAGACAAGGACGCCATGGAGGCGTGCTTGTCCCGAGACAATGTCGCTGGCGTTCACGTGCTAGCCGCGGACATTGCCGATTACACCGCGCTACAAACCGCCGCAAACCAAGCGAACGCCATCCTTGGAGATTCTGGCCTCGACGTGCTCATCAACAACGCGGCTTATGTGAGCCAGGCCACAGCACTGACCTCACCTTGCGACTAGTATGGCCTCCCTCCTGTCTTTATCCTCCACAGGCTCTATGCTAATATCTGAGTGCAGCGAGAATGAACTCGAGATCTTCATCGAAGACATTCAGAAAAGCATTGAAATCAATGTCCTGGGGTCGCTCAAAGCCACTTGGGCGTTTCTGGACTTGGTCAAGAAGGGCTCAATGAAGAAGGTTGTAGCAATTTCCAGCGGGATGAGCGATACCGGTCAGTATTCGGTCAGGCTTTTTGCAAGCGGTTATGGCTGACTGCGTTGAACAAGAAATGATCAACGGGTATCATATATCCAACGCGGCCCCGTATGCGATCAGCAAAGGCGCGCTCAACGTCATGGTCTCCAAGCTCCATGCGTCTTACGCCGACCAGGGCATCGTCTTCATGGGTATCTGTCCAGGTCTTGTGGACACTGCTAAAGGTCCACCACCACAATGTTCGTGCTAAGCCCTGGCTTCATCCCGGCCCCCTCCGCACACAAGCACACGCATGTGCTGACTCTGAGCCCTACAGTATCCCAGGATGACGTCAATCGGTTCCAAGGCATCACATCAAAGTTCGAAAGGTACGTAGGTGGCAAGTACGCTGCTATGCAGCCGGATGAAGCGGCGGGCAAGGTATTAGCGGCTATCAGCCGACAGACGCTGGCGGGCGGGTTCGGCGGAACGCTTCGCAGCCACAACGGTACAACCAAATGGATGTAGAATACATTATATGGTGCGCCGCCACGAGATATCTATAAAAAGCTGATTGGAAAGTTGGTTAAAGTACTGTCGAGCTGTCGCCGAGGGAAAACACCACTCGTCTCCCATGCCCCCAAGTCTATCCCATAGTCGGGATACAACCTGCGAGAACCTTCTGGCCACCCATCTCGCACGCTACATCTAGGGGGCCGTTGCGGCCACTGATGCCTCTGATGGTGTCTTGAGGCATCTCGAATTTGCCTCATGATGACAAATCGCTCTGTACTTGACCACTTGCGTTGTTAAGCATCTGGTAAACAGGTCCCAACTTAAGCTCCAGCTCAGCACTGTGTCCACATTGCTCTTGCCGCCTGTGCGTCAACTATATATAGGAGACCTGCGCAGCTCGCATCTCTTTGAGATCATCGACTTTCACGACCTCAGGTGCGCCGTCTCCTTAACCTTGCGCCGCCATGCCCTTCTCCCACATCAGTCTGCCGGTGGGTCGCCACTATGCTGTGATGCGAGACTTCTACATGGCAAGCCTGAAGCCCCTTGGCTACGAAATCTTGGTTAGCGGAGGACAGGAAGAAGAATTCGCTGGGCTGGGCACTCCGTCTACCGGACCTCACTTTTGGCTCGGCCTCGGCGCGAGCAGCAAGTCGCTGCCCCGATACGACGGCAAATTGGAGAACCGCATCGCCCCAATACACCTCGCATTCAACGCAGCGAGCATGGAACAGGTGGATCAATGGTACTTTGAGGCTTTGTACGTATATTTTTCACCTCCACGCGTGGTTGAAGATTGTTTTTGCTAATCATCATGGGATTCCAGAAGAGTAGGTGGCATTGATAACGGAAAGCCTGGACGGCGTCAGTACACTGTGGCATTCTATGCAGCCTTCGTGCTAGACCCTCTCGGAAACAATATCGAGGTGCTATATGGCCCATTACAAGAATGATACGGCCTTGACACCGGGGCGTATTGCCGTGGTTGTGTCCGAATGACACGTGAATATTGATCTATACACATGGAAAGGCTTGAGCTTTGTCCGATCTACCTGGACAGAAAAGTAAAGACTAGATAATCACTTTATCTTCTACGCACTATCTGTCCTCAACGTCGGGTCAGCTTGTGAGGATTTGATTCCCTGCCCAACTGCTGTTCTTCAAGCCCCTCCTCTCGTATCACCGCTCTCGCCCGGAACTCCGAGCTCCGGCTGCACTGTGCTGAGTTTCCCCGCTGACCCCCTACTGCTTGAAGCCTAGTGCGGAGCTACCAGTTCCTCCGCTGGATATAGCTCAGCTAGGCTGAGCTGAGCCACCACCCAGTGCAACCAGCACCTGCGCACATCAATTGAACTCGGGAAGCCGCCGACTTCAAGCAGCATCGCCCGAAACATTGGTACTGTTAATGGCACAGCGATGCCTCTGCCGGGGAACGCACTGATCTGTCAGACGTGCAGCCGGAGATTTGAGCACAGTGAGCAGCTTCCATTCCACGCGCGCAGCCAGGCGAACATGTACTTGAGCGGGTGAAAGGGACAGTCGAGCTGACATGAGAGCGCATGTTCCTCACTGCTGCGCCATACGAAGAGGTGTCCTCACCACATCGCCCGGCCATCTCGACAAAAGGCGTGTCGGAGCTGCTCGAAGGCCAAAGCACGCTGCGACCTGCAGAGGCCCGTCTGCGGTAGATGCCGTAGTCGGCAGCTTGTCTGCTCCTCTGCGGCAAAAGGAGAGGCGTCCACGTCTATTGTGGCTTCCTCTACACTTTCAGACAGCCCTCAGTTTGCGGACCCGAGCCAGTCTGGAAACGGCAGCCTGCTGAGCGTCGAAAGTCCAAGCACAACCCCGCCACCCTCCTGTGGCACATCAGCTGATGTCCATGGTCATCGGTCATCTCCGGACGTTCATCGCCAGCCCTTGACGGCAGTGGCCACCCCTGTCTTGGCCATATCTGACGAGCGGCGCGAGGTGCTGCTTAGCAGTGCGCCCCGAGCCCCGGAATTCATCGGCGAGCGGGCCGAGGTGCATATCATGCATCTTATCATTCGCGTCCTGCTCTCCTGGCCGCGCCGCATGGCCATCTGTCGCACAAGACGGCTCCCCCCTTTCATACACAGGGTGCAATTTGAGCACGGCATCCCGCTCGCCTTGGCAAACTGCTACACTATTGTCCAGATGTGGGCGGACCACACAGATGGCAGCACGTGGCTCGTTCAGGACACCATCCACAGAGAGATTCAAAGGGTGCTACATGTAGAAGAGGTGCGTGATTTTCTTCCGTTTGACCTATTTCCCCAGACTCGACAAATCAAGGTTGAATGTGAGCTGAGACAGGATATTGAATGTAGGAGCTTGAGTTTGTGGACGATGAACACTTCGTCCTGTCAAAGGCACAGTCATTGCTCGTTCTTGTGATCCTTCTTTTCTTTGCTTTCCGAGAACAACCACAAATCGCTAAACGGTCCGAGGCAAGACTCCTCATCAAGGTGTGGGAGATTAAGAACCGCCTCGCAGTGACAGGCCTGTACATGGACGAGGAGCTCGTCTCTGCCCTCCCAGATTGGAGAAGATGGGCTCTTGTTTCCGCTAAGCGCAGGACTATCTTGGCTTTCCATCACCTCGAATACGCCTGGTCCCTCTTGAACGGCTACCCTCCCTTGACGTGCTCCGAGCTTGGTCCTCTGCCCGCACCTAGCCCAGGACACCTTTGGCAAGAAACAGATGAGCGTACTTGGAGTATACTGTACGATGAGTGGTTGCGCCAATGGACTGATGGCATCTATAAAATGCACGAATTCTTTGCGATATCCCGCGGCCGCCCTTTGGACAGGAGATCTGAGATGTGGCTTGCGGAAGCAGACGACTATGGCATGATGCTGATGGCTGAAGGTGAGCTCGTCCTACTGTTGTCCGATTGACGAAGCTGACATGTAATATAGTGAACGCCATACGCGGGGGTCCTTAGCCATTTAGTGGCAGCAATCTGAGCTTTGCAATAGAATCGGAGTATTCATCTGGGCGGGTTAGAAATGAAATCGGAATCTGCGCGCTTAGACAGCTTCTTGCCGTGCGCCCTTTGGTACAACGAGCATTGAAACGCTAGATGTAACAGATACTGTCGATCAACTCGTGCTGCTCTTGATATTGTCCTTGAGCTGTAGGTACTGCGTGATCATCTCCCTCATAGTATCCTCAAAACTCGTCATCCTCCATCCAAAGGCCCCTTCTTTCTCTGTGGCATCCAATCGCCATTCGATAGTCTCCAGCGTTCCTTCGAGGGGAAGCGCCTTGCTTTGCACTTGCTTGGGAAAGTGTTTTCTCGCAACAGCCTTCGTGTCTCTATCCCAGATCACACCGTCCGGGGTATCTGAGCTAAGGATGTATTCGCGGTTTCCAGCAACCAAGGCGCGGTCAACAGCATCGACATGTGCTCGAGCGACGTCTCGAACATGCACCGGTACGCCCACAAACGGGAACACCGATTTCAGGGACGGGTCTAACGCTGACGCCATAACTGCTCCGCGAGCCTCTACGGTCAGCTCTCCCGGCTTGCCGTCTATAGCGATGCGCGTATCTGGACCGATGACTACAGACGGAAGGAGGCTCACAATATCGAACCCAGGTTTCTCGTCTTTCACAAAGTCGCGAGTGGCCATGCGGGCGAGTGCCTTGGACGCCCAGTAGGCCTCCATGGGGCTATTGTAGGGCTTTGTTGGGCTCGAATTGATATCTTGCACTGTCACATGTCAATTTTGATTCCCTGTTTAGGATCTCACATACCTGTGTATAGTCTTTCGCTGTCAGGTTTGAAATTCCACTCAAATGGAATCAGCGTCACACATGAGGAGGTCACGACGACCCGTTGGACAGAGACAGAGTGAGCAGCGGCCTCGAGGATCATTTGCACCATGTCTACTGCTGGCTCGATGATATCGCGCTCATAGTCTTCGGCCTAGAGTCCCAGCGGTTAGTCCTGCCATTCCTTGGATATATTGAGCTGACACATACGTGGAGAGCCAGTGGGGACGCGAGATGCACAACAACAGTGATCCCATGGAGGTGCTTCGAAATTTCCCCTTTTTTGAGGAAATCAGGTATGATGGCAAACTCCAGCGCTCCATCTGCATGGGACTGGGCGATCAACTTGCTCTTATTCCGTAGACTGGCGATGCTTTCCTCGTTTCGTATCGCGCCACGTACGCGGTAGCCTCGTTCCAGGGCGATGATCAGGGTCTGGAACCCAATGTAACCCGTAATTCCAGTGATCTGGAAATTTCCGATTCAGCTTTACTTGAAGGGTACTATTGCTTGCATGTGCAAATTCTCACCAACAGTTTTGCGCCAGCAGCCATCTTAGCGTTATTCGGGCTCATGGAATGAGTGCAGTGAGATCTTCACGTTAAATGGTTGGCCAAACTGCAGGAGGCGAGCAGAGGCAGAGGGCCTGACTGCTATATATAGTCGAGGCATTGAGCGTAATGGCCCGCACCCGCATAATGCTCGGCCAAGTGATAGTCGCAGGACGCACAATGGCGGAAACGAACGGCCGTGCCTAAGCCCGACAACGCCACAACTCGGAATTCCGGGCATCGTACATGTCTGCTAGCGAGAGGGTCTTTCCGTCAAATGCGCGATGCTGGCTTTATGGCAGGATGAGTGGGCCTTGACGATGTTGCCTCTGAGCAATTTTCTATCGGCCAACGTTATTGACAGGGCCTTTGCAAATGAGCGTAGAAGTACTCAAGCCTAGGTGAACTATACACTCAGAGCCCAGTAGCTGTTAAAGGCCAATATACGCAGTGTGAACGGTACCCGACCGTTGTAGAATGACTGATTCTTAAATACGTTTGACACATTCTTGCGAACGTGATTGTTCCAACCGTATTGCCAACACCTTTGCAACCAACGCCCAGCAGAATGACATTGAGTGTCAATTTTGGCGCCTGTGACCTGTGCCAAATGTAGCTGACATCTTTCTGCCCACGATATCTTAGCTAGTTTAACCTCTTACTAGCACGATTGTCGGACGTAGAAGTATTGTAGGAAGCCTAGTGCGGATGTTGCAATTGCAGGGTAAGCGGCAGGAGGAGCTTGCTCCCGGATGGTAGCTGTAGGCCGGCCAGCACATGAACCGCCCCAGGCTGTCGTTCACCCGCCGCTGATTGCCCTGTATATCAAACACGCCGTGTTTGAGACAGACCTGCGTTGTCGTCGAAGGATCACCAGCCCCCCGAGAATCCGTCAACGCCGTCCTGACCGCCTCGAAAGTGGCAAGTGTCCTCCCCATGGCATTCATTAAGACGGTCTGCCGAATCGAGGCGTGTGCTGCAGCGCGCTTCGGGGTCTTTTTGGCTTCCCTGGCCATGTGATCGCTGATCCTGGGCGCGTGCCATGTCGGCAGGTGACCGCTGCTCGGCAGCGACTGAAAGCATGGGCCCGCGTCGGGGTCGTCTGCTGGGTCCGACACGAGCGCCATGTCGTTGACGGCCCACGACTCTGCGCGCCGCGGGCCCCGCGACACCTTGGTCCAGCTGTGGAGGCGGTGGCAACGACGCGGCCGATGGCGCCGTAGAGTAGGATGCACGAGTGCGTCCGGACCGGAGAGAGGAACCTCTTAGCCGTCCGCGTCCACCAGTTGCCGTTCTCGCCACGGTCGCAACCCTACTCCTGGCGCAGGACGTGATCCGCCTCTAACGCCGTCAGCTTGCCTTCTGCGACGAAGACGGTGCCGATCTGTCGCTGTGACATGTCCAGCGGGCAGTTCTGGAACGGAAGAGCGAGGGGCTCAATCACTCTGACGGGCAGTATGCTGCTACGGTCGTCGGCACAGTAGATGGACTGTGTATGCTATAGCAGGCGGCGGTGGGGACGAAGGCTTGAGCTCACAAGTACGCCCTGTGTACCACCTAGTAGAGAGGTAGCGTAAGATATAGACAGAGAGTTAGCAAGCAGCGAGGACTGAGGGATAGAATCCAGGATTGTTGCGGCAGGCGCCCTTCACCGGTCGCTGGAGCATCCACACATGGATGACGTGGGCGCGGTATAGGTACGTATTACCACAGCGATACAGCAAGTAATGATTGCTCCTCTGCATAAGTATGCACATGTAAGCGAGCACACTCTCCATACTGATGTATCTCTCTGCATCGGGGCTGGGCGGTTGCAGGGTCGACGGGCGTCCGGGCTTAAGTTACAAGTTGTGCGCCGATGCGGGGAACCATACGAGTTGTGCAGTCTACATGGATGTCACCTACATGTACGAATATATTGTCGCAATCGATTGCATCTCACTAGCAAAGCCGCGCACGCGCGGGAGTATGCATCGTCAGTGGGCTGTGCATGCTGCTAAGATGGGATGGATCAACCAACCCTCACCTTGGGCTGACAGCACCTGCCGTCACCATGGAATGGAGGTAAGTGGGAGGGAGTTACGACCTTGAGCTTGCTCCTGCCACAGTCAGAGGAACCCCCGAACCACTTGAATATCGCTGCTGTTCTCTGAGGCTTGCTCAACTCGAGAGCATAGAAGCATTCGGATTGACTTCACTATCGAGGAAGACTTTGTTGCCCCTAGATACAACCACAAAACTCCATTGCTTACCAGCCAGTGTTTGGTTCTGGACAAGGTGCGCTACCTCCAGTCCACATTGAGCGACGCGTTTGCGGCGACCAAGGAGGCGACCACAGACCTAGCAATCTCCGTTGAGGAAGAAGTGAAGATCGCAGTCGGCGAAACCGACTATATTCTCGTACCCACTATATCTTTTGTCGATTTTAACGGCGATCCGTCCGCTCTTGTCCTCTTTATCGTTTTCCCAATCAGACAAGACGAGATTATCTCCCACGACCGGCTGCGTCGCTTCCGCACAAGCAAGCTGGAACAGAACGATGCCTTTCAGCCTGTCTTCTGCTCCAATGTCTTCTTTTTTACGGAAGCGCCGCAGACCAGTTCCAGGTCCATTCCGACGTCTCCCACGAGCTCAAGCTCTGGGACACCACCAACTGGACTTTTGTCGCGGGTGACATGTCACCCAGCGTAGCCCCTGGGCCCTATGTTTTCGTCAAATCGCGTGTCTGGCAGCCATGAAGGGTCTAACGTAACTTCAACGCCACCTTCATGTGCACTCTTGATCCATCTTCAGCAAAACCTGGTGGATAAGTCTACCACCTCTATGCTGTGTCAGGCTCCAAACTGATATTATCGTACTCTGGCCAGACTTGACCGGCCTTGATAGGCGAGTTATCGTTCTGTCACGCTGCTACTACAAACCATCTGCGGCTCACCCACTTGAAGTTGTCAGAATCGGCGTCAAAGACAGCATTCGACACTGCCGGCCACAGGACCACTCTCAACAATCGAGCTTGGCGACAGCTGTATCCGCCAGCAACCAAGCATGCCCATTGCGTTCAGCTGCTTTTAGGGGCTGGCGTCATTATTGTTGGCAAACTCAAGCTACATGTTTCGATTGCAGGCGAGGAGTCCGTCGAAGCAGTCGAGTTTACCGATCCTTTCAATCCACGCGGTGACGGCTACCAAGTGACGTCTGGTAGCAGCAGTGGAAATGCCGCAGCAGTTGGCTCATATAAGTGGCTTGACTTCTCAATTGGCTTCGATGGGTTGTGTTCAGGGACATTTACCCAGGCTCACGTTACATGCTCACCTAACCAGCAAATAGAAGTGTACGCAAGCCTGCCCACCACAACGGGTGCCACACCATTCGACCGACAGCAGGCATCATAAGTAACGAGGGTGCTGTTAGGAAATTACCAAGAGTTTCACTTCGTACCCTACTCCGTCTGCACGCGTTGTCGGATCGGTAACGTCCTGCTCTCTGTTCTGTCAAGTTTGAATACTAATAAGCGTGTGATTGACCTTGCCATTCTAGGTAATCCGATATACCCGGGTTCTTTTGGCGTGGCCTCTCCAAGTTTCCAGAGTTCATGTCTGTAGTATGGAGATTCTCCACGCCTGCTTCCACCACCCAAGGATGAGTATGCCCACTCATCATGATCCATCCGCTAAAATATCGTTAGGTCCCAGTCAAAATCTTATACCCTCGCGATTACCTGCCGACTCCTAACCAAGATAAAACCAAAGTTATTAATCGTTTTGTTACCGGCCTCGAAGCTGCTTTAGGAGTGATACGTGCTGCTATATCCATTGCCGAACGATAGTCCAGACGGGCAGGAACACGACGACATCTCAAAGTACCCTAAGACTGTATGAAATTCAGACTATCCACAGTGTTCTATTACTGAAAGAAAAACAGGTGGGCATAAATCCTTTTTCTACGACCCATAGCATGCCTTGGAACCTTTCAGAAATAAGTACCAGGAGAAATATGGAAAAGGCTACTTTATACACCGATATGTCCACTAGCAATGGCGAGTGAAGCATATTCTCTTATGGTCAAAGAAAGGAATACAGGTGACACGACTGATATATTTCAAGGGACGTATAGCGAGGTATTTCCCAGGAAGAGAGGGATAAATATTAGCCACGCTGCCGAGGTTATCGACAGTGGCCTCTTAACAGGATTTTTAAAGTCAACGACAGGGACAGCTTGTATATCATAGCTTTACTGATCGAAGTGGGCGAACCAAACTATCGGGACTCCACAGTGTCGTAAATTTATCCTCTTCAGTGCCTGTGTTCGCAAGCAGATGTCATATTGATTTTTCCATTGGACACAGGCCCTACGGTCTTTTTAATAGCTTTCCATTGCTAAACATGTCGCCTATTATGCAAGCGCCGGGGAATATAGCAATCGGTATACAACTAGCAACACTCAATCATAGGACAGGACTGACATTGCATCTTAGTCGGCCAGATATGCTTCGACTCAGTCGTAACACAGAGAACGGAGCCATACCCCGTTGCAGCGTCCTTCATTAGACCGCCAGGTAAAGGATCATTACTCAAGCCCATCCAGAGTCAAACTATTGACACTCTTCGTTCCAGGCGCGGGCTTCATCGTCACGGAGTTAACTATCAAGTGACTAGAGGCTGCAGGGCTACCTATCAAAGTCAAGACAGGGCCAGGAGTGTATTGAGTGTGGTGAATAATCTGGTAAAACTAGGAATAGTCGAGAAATTTCAGCTGGCGTTCCTCATCAGTCATTTGGACAAAATAACCGACCTCTCTCTCCTTGACGTCCATGTAGTGCTTGGTCAGCGTTGAGCCAATGGAGCATCTCAGCATGCGATCAGTGATACCAAATGGCAGCAGCTGCTTCTCTGTTTCCTCTGAGGTGAGCGCTGACGGCACCACTTGGCAGTCCGTATGGACTAGCGCTGCCTCGTCTTTGATTCCTGCGGTACCAGCGTAGATGAGTGCAGCAGCAAAGAGGTACACGTTTGCCGTGGTATCCAAGGACCTGAACTCCCAGTGGTTGGGAGCCACGCCGCGCACAGGGAGGTCTTCGTTGCCCGTTCCCCATCCAATCCATTCACCCGCGCAATCACCGGAAACTCGACAGTAGCTGTCAAAGTTTGCGAGTCCGAATACGCAAAGCGCTTTCAAGCGTTGCATCACAACAGCCAGGAAGGAAGACGCCGTGGGGTGAGAGGGGATCATTGAGAAATGGAGGTGACACCCAGATCGAGGGCCTGAAAGGACAGGTTTTGGGGGTCATGGTGATCTTCCGGCCATGGCGAAGTTCTCGCTGCGCATGCCTTCCGTCATGGAACAGCCAACCGTCCGATCAGCAGATCGGGCTAGAAGACAGAACGGCCCCAAGATCACGTATTCAATTTCGAACCCCCATAAGCAGCTGCGAGCCTGGTAGGGTGTCGGTCGAAGCATCCATGGCATTGCGCAGCCACGACCTCGGACATCTCTCTAGAAAGTCTGAAGCGCCTGCGAGCGCGGTGTAGCACATGACAGTTGCATGCGTTTGTGCAAAGCCGTAGACCATCAGGGAGTCCCAGTCGGGTACCAAGTACCACTCTGCTATTCCCGCTGGCCAGCAGCGCGGGGCTGTGGAAATTGGAATGATGATGCAGTTTTGGGCAAGTGAGCAACGATCATCGCCGCTTGCCATCTTCTTGCATCGAGCTTGGGTGACCACCCGGACGCGCAGCACTCCGGAGAAGTCGACCCATTGGAGTCGAACAAACTTGATGCCGGGGTTGTCTTGAAAGAATTGTGTTGCCATCATGGCAACGTGTCCGCCAGGATCTGCATTTAGCTTGGCACAGCAAACAAAGAGCAAAGTGCTAACGTGTTTGTGAACAGGAGCAAGCCTGACGTAGTTTGTGAGTGCTTTCAGATCTGGGCATTGCCAGAATAGCGCGAGGACATCAGGAGCAAGTCGAGCTCGACAATCGCTTCATGTCACCCATGCAAGCGGTGTTTCTCACCGGTCTAATGCATGGACTTAACCCGAAGCACTGTTTTGGCAGGGCGTGCTTCTCAATAGCTAGTCCAGACCCGAACGTCACACATCGGTGTTGTGGTGTGGATACCACGTGTCGCGTATCTGTTGGTCGAAACTTCGCCAACTACCTTGTCCGTGAGCACTGTAAGTCCATTTGGTCCCCATCACGGTTGATTTGGCGTAATATCACAGCTCGGCCGCTCAGCGGCGATATTGGCAGACTACCCTATACTAGCTACGCGGGGGGATCGCGCACCGACCTACGCGCATCCCCTTTTCCTAGCCAGCCAAGTAGCAGCTTCGAGAAACGTGCTTATCTGTAGCAATAGATCCGGATACAATCCCCGCCCTGTTCAGACGGACGGCCGTGACACAGCTACTATATGTGAACAGGGCGAAGTGGGGCGTTGCAGTTCATCTTCAGCTCTTCGGCTGTTTGACGAACCCCGCTCGCCTGGCATGGGTTGTACGCATGTAGAATGACCGCGGCTAAGACCGATTAGGAAAACAACAATTGAGTTCAGATCAGACGAGCTATGACATTAACTTTAATACATTCCCATCTCCAATAGCTCGTCTAAATGGCATTGGGATATTCCACTTTAACCAGCATCGTTCGAATACGACATTCGAACGGGGCCTTGTCCAGCCTATGGATTTCCTCGGGCGCGTTCTTGATGGGATGCGTTATGCACGCTGGATGCGCAATATGGACATGCAGATGGTTATGCGTGTTGCATAACTATTAGTGACCGTCAGCTCGGCAGCACAGGCTCACCACCAATGGCGGGCCAAAATAGGCGCCTGCAGGCGCTGAGGCACTCGAACGCATGTGATGTCGCTCACAGTTACTGCCGCCCTTGCTCAAGGCCGACCTGACAAGGCTGTCTTCGTCTGGCAACAGGATCCTAAAATTATGCCATATAGTTTGCCTCTGACCACGGCTTTCTGTTTGCTAGCGCTTAGCTTTGAAATTCCGCTCAATCGACGGGCGCACTACGACCACCGACGAGGAACACATAACCCCGACGAGCCTCGCGACTCGGAACGACACGACACTTTTACCGCCGCCAGTCCCCTTTTTGTTGCCTACTCAACACTGATCTCTACTTCACAGCTTTGAACCTCACCCGCTATGCAGGATAGGCAGTATAATAAGAACGACTATACGGTAGGCTGGGTATGTGCTCTCCCGTTGGAGATGGCTGGCGCCAAGGCAATGCTCGACGAGATCCACCCAAACCTATCCGAGCAAGCGCCGGCCGACCACAACAGCTATCTCTTTGGCCGGGTCCAGGGACATAATATTGTGATCGCCTGCCTACCCGCGGGAGTCTATGGGACGACACCTGCTGCTACAGTCGCTAAGGACATGCTGCGGACCTTTGAATCGATTCGTTTCGGTTTATTGGTTGGCATCGGCGGCGGTGCACCGTCGTCACGCCATGATATCCGGCTTGGCGACGTCGTTGTCAGCCAGCCGTCCGGGACGACTGGAGGCGTGATCCAATATGACCGAGGAAAGGATAGTCGGGATAGCGTGTTTTATCAAACAGGCCAAAAGGAATTCCGCTTGTGCTCTGAATGTGGCTAATTGGCGTACATACGCAACACTACCCCCCA